>NC_056743.1:855760832-855870832 GCF_019279795.1 Protopterus annectens | reverse complement strand
AATTGCACTGAATAACAAAAAGTTCAATACCATGATTAAGTTGCATTGTAGCAGCAGCATGGTTTGTGGTCTGCCTTTGATGCCCTGCAGGCACAACTGACACAAGAAAGCCACATAAGAAGTGCTGCAGGACCGAAAGGGAACAGAGTATGACATGCTCTGTATTCTTGACTATATTACAGTGAAAAATGATAAAACAGTTGTAGCATTATATCAACTAGATGCAGAAGTGAAGACAGAATAATTTGCACCCCTAGTCCATGTAATCAAGACAAAAGTGTATCCATTGTTAACTTACAGCACAGCGATTTAGTCATCATGGGTAGGCAACTGGGGATGTTTACTTCAGTTTATAAAATATTAAGGAAGGTTTCCAAGTTCCTTTCCAGCAGCCTATCTAAGAACAGAGTTTGGACTGACTCAGGAGATAGTTTGGTGTAATCCTGAGATGATTACTATGAGAATTAGGGCACATATTCTTGCAAAATAGTCTCCCCAATACTACTGTAGAAGAACTCACTGCAACCCCACAGCTGACCAGCTGTCCACATTTCACACAAAATAAGTCCACCATCATTAATGCAGGTAACTCACTGTTGCCTTACAACCATTAGCCAAAGCAAGATCAGCATTTCCACCATAACTGCATATTTGGTTATGCTTGAGTAGTTTACAGAGGATGATTAAAGTTATGTGATGCTAATAAACTTTATCTCCACTTGACTGTATAACTCTGAACAAGTCATTTTGTCAGGCAATGCTGTTTAGTTGTTTCTAAAAGAGGCACATGTTGCTATTAATATATCTGGTCAACAAATGATAAAAAATCAAACCTACCCATGTCCCTCTAAAATCTTACCTCACTTAAGCCATTCATAAAACTAAGAAAAAAATTAACTAAAGCTAAATAGTAAGACCTAAGTGCCCCAGTGCACACACACATAGACATGCACGCACTCACGCATGCATGCATGCTCACACACACACACACACACACAACACACACACACACACACACACACACACACACACACACACACACACACACACACAGACACACACACACACACACACACACACACACACACACACACACACACACACACACACACACACACACACACAGAAATACTTATATTTAAATCCAACCACAGTTAACAAATCAAGACAAAAAAAACTCATTAAAATAAACCAAGGGCAAAAAAATGTGGCTGAACAGTATATACTGTGCCAGTAATAAACATACTGATATAACATAGAATGATTTCCTTACTATCTTAAACACATATTGGTTGAAAGCGGATTACTATCCACATTCACATCCAAATCCCTCTCTACTGATTCTGCTCTTAGGGGTGCCTTATCTATGAGGTAATTTTCTAGGGTGGCTGACTTCCCTGTAGGTACTATTACACATTTATTCGTATTCAGTTTTATGCCGTGGCTTTGACACCAGTCATTTGTCTTTGTTAGCTCTTCATGCAGGATGTCATTGTCTTGTGGGGATTCTATGACTGCTTCTTGTTTGCAGTCATCTGCAAACTTAGTCAGACAGAAGTCCTTGACATTGGCCTTGACTTTTGAGAAGTAGATGGCAAAAAGGAGCAGACCCATCAAAGAGCCCTGAGGGACTCCATTAGTGACCAGTGGTCTCCCCTAGCCTAATTTCCTGGGTCCTATCTGAGAGTCAGCTGGCTATTCAACATGTAACATGAGGGCTTATGCCTATATCTGTGAGTTTGTTTATAATGCCCAAGTGTGATATTGTGTCCAGTGCTGTAGCCAGGTCAAAGTAGGTATCATGAACTGTTTTGCCCTCATCCACTGCCCTGGTGACCTTCTCAAAGAAGTCCACCAAGCTGAGTAGGCATGATCTGCCCTTGATGAAAAAAAACTAGATTGTATACAGTGTGTAAACATTTCGTTTTCTATACAGTTTTGATTGTATACAGTGTTTTCAGAAGGAGAAGGTAGTAGTGCGACCTTAAGAGGAAATCAGGAAGTTTATGAAGTCAGCACCATTGGTTTGAATGCAGTTACAGCTAGCGGTTCCACCCAGTGTGATGAGGTCATTCGCAATTCATCTTCTGAATTTTTTTTGGCACAAAAGGAAGATTTACAACAGGATAGAAAGAACTTGGAAGGTTTAAATCAAGGCAAAGACTTCTTTGAACTTCCATTGTACCCCCCCATCACAATTCTTTTCTTGGAGGAAATTTTTCAGATGTCAGACTGAAACTGACTTATCTAGAGAGGAAGAAAAGTTGGTCACAGAACCGGGGGAGAAGAAAAGACAGAACGTAAAGAATTAAACAATGAAAAAATTGTGAGTTTTAATACAAAAATGTTTAATTTGTCTGGCTTTGCTCTTAATTCTGTACATATTCGTATCTTACAATTAGGGATGAACTTTGTACCTGCTCACAGGGCTAGCCTAACAAAGACTCTTGGAACTTGGGTTCTTCAGCAAGAAACTGAGTTTACAGTTTTTGTTACAAGATCTTGGTTTGTCTAAAAAAAAATTTAAGTAAACCATCAGTATTCAACCCTGCTTTAAATAATACTGTAAGAGTTTTTGAGCAGGCTTGCGAACATGATAGTTTAGAAAATGAAAACAGAAATAAATATTTTCAACTTAAATAAAGAAGAAATAACAGCTCTTTATGAATTGAGAATGAACACTAGTTTAAGATTCATGGAGGCAGGTAAGAAAGGGGGGTGGTAGTACTGGATGTAACCATTCTACTAACCACTCGACAGTCACTCTGTAGCCTCAGCCTGGAATAAGTTACCACTAAATGTCAGAACTATCACAAGCACCAACTCCTTTAAATCCGCCTTAAAAGATAACTTCCATTCATCCTGGTCCTGCCATTGTTATGACCCAACATAATTT
Organism: Protopterus annectens; assembly: GCF_019279795.1. NCBI lineage: Eukaryota > Metazoa > Chordata > Ceratodontiformes > Protopteridae > Protopterus > Protopterus annectens. The sequence continues at coordinate 855,867,936 of NC_056743.1, read as the reverse complement.
CAATGCAGTCTCCCTCCTTCCTAGCTACCCAACGGGCTTGCAAAGGTTAATCCTCCTCAAGTTTCACTTCTTCTCCCCTCTTTTATCTTTCTTTCAAGCTTCGCTCTTAATAACTCTTGCTACTTTGTTAAACAGAAATATACTGTAAACTTTTTACCCTTTTTATTGTACCTTTGGGTCTCACTTTTTTATTCTCGTTGTTAATTGAATTTGTAATTTGAACTACTTATATTTGAAATCTACTTATTTCTTTTGTAAATTGATACTGTTGTTTTATATTGTAATTTGTCTTCTGCAATTCTGGAGCTTTTCTCCTCTGGTCTCTGCTGAAAATGGGCTTCTGCCCAGACAGAATAACCTGGTTAACAAATGTCAAATAAAAATAAATAAAATGCAACCGATTATATTTTAGCTATGGAAATAAATGTTAGCTAACGCAAGTGAATACTTGTTGGTTTCCATCAATGATATTCATAGAAGTTTTGTTGATATATTATGTTTTACATGATTGCTTAATGGGAGATTTCATTGATTTTGAGCTTTACGAGTTTCTAAAAATCAAAAATCAAATACCAAAAATGCCTAAAATCCATAAGAATGCTACAGAACCTATCTTTAGACCTATAGTTTCCACCCCAGACAGCATTACCGAAGGCATTTCATTGCTCCTTGACAATATTCTTAATCCTTTATTTCAAAACCTTCCCTCTTTTTTTTTTTGATTCCTGAGATTTTTTAGATCAACTTCAAGTTTTCAATCAGGCATATAATTATAATGATGACAGACTTTGCATGGTCAAAACAGATGTTTGTTCACTGTTTACAAGCATTCCTCACAACCAGGGATTTAAATGGCTAAGACTGTATTAAACAAATGTTGTCAATTGTTAGAATTACTTTTGGAAAATAACTACTTTTTATTTAACACAAAGTACTACAAAAAAGAAAATAACTACTTTTTATTTAACACAAAGTACTACAAAAAATAAAGGGAGTGGCAATGGAGTCTGCAGTTGCCACTGATTTCAACAGCCTGGTGCTTGGTTGTTGGGAGACCTATATTTTGCACCTAAGTGATTTACGTACTAAAGTTAGATACTACAAGACATTTGTGGATGATCTCTTTTTTATTGTCTCAGTAGTTCTTGAGGACAGTGTTATTTTGTTCAGGAACTTAACCATCTTGGGGAAATTTTGAAATTTGGAAAACACTGAATAAATCAACTAACCAAAAACAATAAGATGGTGAAGGGTCCCACTCCAAAGGAATTTATTGTTAGCGCTTTTGTCCACTTATTTAAATGAACTTCTTCAGACAAATCTCAACATACAATTCCATTCTTAAATAATCACACAACCTCATGACATCACAAGCATCTCCTAATATTTAAAGATACATTACATTATTTAAGTATTATTATAAAAAATATACATACTTTTTTTCAAAACATTAAATTATCCCTCATCTCACATGAAACATTAAAAAGTACAACATATATGTATATAATATCTGTATCTCTATTAAATTCAACAATCACTAAGAACAACACTTACTTTAAAAGTAAGATATATATTTTTTCTTTATGTCTTTTTATATACCTATCACCTTTTCAGTGATTTCAGTTTTAAAATATAGTAGGAAATACCTGTGAAGAGCAAGTAGTTTGTTCTGGAAGCAGACACCCTAAACTTCATATTTTAATGAACTGCATAGCAGATTTTAAAATCTACAACTGCTCTTCCTTTGAAGTCCCCTCAGATTTGATCCAGATGCTAACTAAAGGACTGTCGTTTGTGCCCACACCATGAGCTGACTTACCCAGGACATTATTGGACCTTAAAATATTTTTGCAAGTTAAATTTAAATGTATTTTTTGGCAATAATGGTGAGATGGGTAATGATTAGAGAATATCAAGTGTTTACAATCCACCGATACATTCAACTTTATTACTATTTGAGAAATTGTGTGAAATGGATATTGGATATTAGGTCTACCTTGAATAAATCTGCATGTTTTACCACAAGACAAAATGTTACTGAACAAGAAAGACGGGCCTTGCAAACTTTAAAATTTTTAAACATAAGGGTAATGAAACCAGATAAGGGGGGGTGGTCTAATCTTTATGGATGAAGTTGACTATTTGAATAGGATATCTGGTTTAGATAGTCAAGTTTCAATTAATGAGATGAATGTTGCTTACCAATGAGTGAGATCATTCATCAGTGACTTATTTGTTGAAGCTAGAGTAGATATTGACACCTATAACTATTTAAATATGGTGGCACCTGTCACACCAGTCATATTTGAAATACCAAAAATCTATATAGATTTCGAAAACCCACCCTTACATCCAATTGTGGATGGGAGAAAGTCATTTACATATGCTTGTGCTAAAATCGTGAATGTTAAGTTGAAAAAGTATCTTGAATTTGAATCTCAAATATGCTGTGAGTCTTGGAATTTTTTGGAGGTAATTAATAACTTGGAGTTTAATGAAGTATGCAATTTCCTAACCATAGATGTTAGGGACTCATATACAGTATTTCCACAGGAAGATGGCATAAGGTGAACTAGAGAATTTTTGTTTAAAGAGGGGCAGAAGGGGAAGAAATAAGCTTGATCGAATACCTCTTAGACATCATATTGTCCAATAATTTTATTTTGTTCAACAACTATCATTATTTGCAAAAATCTGGAGTTGCTATGGGGTCACCTTATGGAGGAACCTTTGCTAACTGTGTGATGGCCCATTGGGAAAAGGAACTTTTTCTTCCAAAATGAAATCTTTAGGGACAGGGTACATTGGTATACCCGTCACCTGGATGACATGTTTATAATTTGGAAAGGGGATTTTAATATAGTGGCTACATTTGTAGATGATATTACTAATTTGATGGCAGTTTTGCAATTTACTTTCCATTTTGACATGGACTTGATCCCCTAAAAGGATATTCAGTTATCCAAGCATAAGGCTAATAGGAGATATATAGCTAAGATCTTTAGGAAACCAACATATTCTAATACCTTTCTACATTTTGAAAGCTTCCACTCCTACCACCAGAAAAAGGTTGTTATCAAAGGACAACTTGTAAGGGCTGCAAGGATGAAAGGTGAATGTGACCTTCTTAGAAATATGTTTTTAAAATAGAGCCTACCCCTTACAAATTGTTGATGAAGTAATAGTGGAAGTTGTTAGGAAAAAGAAATCAGTGCATTTGCAACCTATTTTGAACAAAGGGATAGACCTTGGTGAACCTGTTTGCTTAATGGGGGAAAGTGTGGTGATTGAAAAATCTTCTGAACATGAAACTTCCAACTATAACCTAAGTTTTATTTCCCCCTATTCTAGTGATGCCAACATCTTGAGAGATATTTTATGGAAAATTGGGTATTAATAAATGAGGATACAGCTATCAGGCAGAGGTTATGGGAGAAACCTAAGCTAATTTTTAAAAGAGGCTATAATCTCAAAGGCCTTCTGTTCCAAATACTGGAATGTTTAAGTGTGGACGGTGTCACTTTTGCAAATTTATTGAGGCCACAAAAAAGTTCCAGATACATAATTGTAATTATAATATTAATGGTAAATATAACTGTAACATGAAAGGTATGGTTTGCCTGGCCAAGTGCCAATTATGTATGAGTTTTTTATGTAGGGAAACACCACTTTAAACAATGTCTTTATGAACATCAGTACAATATAGGTAAACAAAACAACACAAATGCACTTGCAAAACCCACCATAGAAAATCCAGGTCATTTTTTTCACTATCTGGTTATAGAACAAATTAGTAAAGATATCGGGGGGGGGGGGGCATTGGCTTTAAAATTGGAGGAAAGAGAGGTGCTGTAGCAGCTGAAGCTGAACGCCCACATTCACTCCAGGTTTAAATGATTATTGTTCTATAAAATGTATTTTAAAACTGAAATCACTAGAAAGGTGATAGGTATATAAAAAGACATATAAAGAAAAAGATATATCTTACTTTTAAAGTAAGTGTCGTTCTTAGTGATTGTTGAATTTAATAGAGATACAGATATATGCATAAGTGTTGTTCTTAGTGATTGTTGAATTTAATAGAGATACAGATATATGCATATACATTGTACTTTTTAATGTTTCATGTGAGATGAGGGATAATTTAATGTTTTGAAAAAAATATGTATTTTTTTGTAATAATACTTAATGTAATGTGTCTTTAAATATTAGGAGATGCTTGTGATGTCATGAGGTTGTGTGATTATTTAAGAATGGAATTGTATGTTGCGATATGTCTGATAAAGTTCATTTAAATAAGTGGATGAAAGCACTAACTTAATAAATTCATTTGGAGCGGAACCCTTCACCGTCTTTCTTTTTGAAATTTTGAAATTTACCCTGGGAGGAGCTGGCCTTAACATCAATTTCCTAGATGTAACTGTTAAATGGGATGTTAAAGAAAGGAAGTTTGAAAGTTATATTTATAAGAAAGAAACCTTCTGTAATGGGTATCTCCAATACAAAAGTAATCACCTATATTTTATGAAGAAAAACATACTGAGAGGTCAGTTTATCAGGACCTCAAGGATGACTACTTATGATGGTAGGTTTGGAGATGAAATTTAATTTTATTAGTTTCTTAGCTTTGAAAAGAAGTTATAGTGAGGACTTGTTATTAAGGGCATCTAGTGAAATCAGTGAAAAAATACAGTTTTTCAGCCTATTTTATATAAACCTTTAAATCAGCCGCTCATTTTGGAGACAGAGGGAAGTTCTGAGGATAGAACAAAGCTTGTTTTCTGGATATGTCCATTAGGAATAACTGGAAAATATTGGAAGGTAACTCAGATTTATTTAGTCATAGGGAGTACATCGAAATTTGTATACAGGAGGACAAATAATTTAAAAGTTATGTTACAAAGAGATAATACTAAAAAGGCCTTACCCGAGACAACTGAGAAGAAAGGAACCTACACATGTGGGTTTTGTGCTGCGTGCAGATTCATTGTTGAAGGACCGTATATTCTATTGGAGCATTTAAAAGAAAGTATTATGGTTCCAGGTACATTTACTTGCAAATCTGTGGGCTTTGTTTATATCAGCATGTGTTCAGGCTGTAATGCCTACTATGTAGGCATGAGAACTGGGAGCCTTGAAAAGAGAATTAAATAACACTAGAACTAAAGCTGAAAAACATGTTATATAAACACTACACTAAATGTAAAAAATATAAAAAAAAATTATTTTCTGTTTTAGGTTTTAGAAATGGTCCCACTAGACTTAAGGGGATGTAATTTTAGAACCAGAGTAAAGCTCAAAGAAACAGAGTGGCAAATAAAGTTAAATGTTGACAAATACCCAGGATTAGATGACTCAATAAATATCAAATGTTTTTTTTAAGTAGTAGGTTAAAAGTTTATAAGTGATATTGTATTTAATTGAATAGATGCAACAGTGTTCATTACTTGTGATGTATTTTTAAAGATTTATTAATTGTGTTCAATAGAATAATTCATTGTGATTTTTTATTGGTTGAATTATGCATATATATATATATATATATATATATATATATATATATATATATATATATAAGATGCTTGTGAAGAGAGTTTTAATAGTTTCTGATGATGTCAGTGTTGATGAAAGCAGTATATTAAAAGATTATGAACACTAAAATCATTGGTTTTCCTTCCTCAACATGCTTCCTTACAGTGATTATTGTTTTTTGATACTGATACAAAAAAATATGGAAACTTGTAAAACTGCACTGCTTTTAATGTGATGAGTTGGATTATTACATCAAAAGCTTATTCATTTTTGCTGTAAAAAAGTCTTTGGTGTTTTACTAGTTTTAGTATTCTGCTCTATAAACAATGATCAGTCACAAAACTCCACCAAAAAATACAAAATAAAAAATATATATATTTTCAGTAACTACACATAGCTTCACTACTTACCTATACATAAAAAGTAACAGGTCCTAGTAATATCCTACAGTCTAAACACTACACAAAAGGACTGGATTCACAAAATACACAATTTAAAAACAAAACTACTCTACACACTATCAGGAAGGTGCTGTTCCATAAAATATTTATCTCGTTTCTCCATGGTACAGAGGCTAAAGAGGACCAGTAGGACATGGTAGATGGTAGACGGCAGGAGACTACTTAATATTTCATATGTTATGGACAGGGTACTCATCATGCGACTCATCCAGGCATCACAGAACTTAAAATCATAATACCCTGATCCTACAGCACATATATCAGCAATAATGCCTAACATGGTAGGCACTATGTGGAATAATGGACCTTCCAGGGGTGTTGTGAGGCTTTATGTTATAGGTGGAGAGCCTCTCCACTCCTGAAATGTGAATAATTTCCTTATAATGCCCACCTTAAATTATTTTATTGCACATGAAAAATAGCCTGTATGTTTTTAGGAAGAGGTAACCTATTTTGTTTTTATTTATAATGGAATAATTTCACATACTGTTGAATCTACACACTGAGGTGTAGCTGTTTGAGTGGTTGTTGTTACTTACCTAAATAACGTTAATACAAAGAGAATAACAAAAAATATGAATTTGTTTGTTACATTAAGTAAGGCTAATATTTACTGGACTATTAAAATAAAGGAGGAAATGGACAACTTCTATCTAGAAAACCTTCTAAACAGGGAATATCTGTTAGTACAGCACCTGCTAAATGTTTACTCAGGACCAGAATATGCTAACTTTAAGTAATACAGTTTGCAGAAAATGCAAATACCCTATGAAAAAGCCCATCAGTTGTTGCTGTACATAGGTTCATAGGTTCATAGGTTTATACTAGGCTATCTGCCCTAAGGCATTTATAAGCCTAGCCCAACGTTTTGTGGCTTACGCCACCCCTTATATGAAAAAATACTGTACCCATTAGTTTGTTGTGCCTCTGTCCAGCAGTGACACAGAGATGATTCCCGGGGTAAACCTACGATCTCCCATCCACAGGTCAAGATTTCTCTTGAACAGAGCCAGCGAGGTGCTCTGCCTCACATGGACCGGGATTTTATTCCACAGCATAGGGAGTCTCTGAGTGATAAATCTATCCCTCCAGCACGTCCTATTTATATCCGTGCTAAGGTTTAAGTCGCTTGCTCTAGTGGTTTTGGTGGATTTGGATTTTTTGAGGTGGAGCATGTCCATTAATTCCGGGTTGGACATGGCCTTCTATGTCAGGCACATGTCACCTCTGAGCAGACGGTATGCGACTGAATAGAGCTGGAGTTTCTTCAATCTGGCAGCATATGACAGATTTTGGAGTCCCTTTATCCTTTTGGTGAGGAACTTTTGGGGTCTCTCCAATTGCTGCAGATGTCGGGTGAGATACATCCCGAATGGGGCATTGTACTCGATCATTGGTCTGATAAGTGAAGAGTACAGGAGAACAATGACCTCACTAGATCTGGATGTGAATCCCTTCTAGATGTAAATATTTGTACCATGACATTCAGAGTCCTCATGAATGTGGTAGACATCCCTAGTGCCCCAAATGAAACATATCAGTTTGTGTTAAAATTGAACTCTTTACAAAGTTGAATGAACTTACCATCTGTTATTTTAAATTCTACTGAAAGTCAGAGGGGGGGGTAATTAACCCAGAGAAGCGTCACTTGAGGGAGACAGTGTTGGCATGCCATTATTTATTTATTTATTTATTTATTATGGCTGAAAAAAGCTAAGCTTCTTCCTCATATTCTCTCCACTTTCTACAGAGATGCAGAAGAGAGCATCCTCACCTGCAACTTCACAGTGTGGTTTGGAAGCTGCACAGTTACAGAAAGGAAGGCACTACAAAGAGTGGTGAGCGTTGCAGAGAAGGTAACAAGTTCCAGTCTTCCATCAATACAACATCTTTATTTATGTATTTATTTATTTATTTTACATTTGTTTACCGGGAAAGTCCGACTGGACACTGGTCTATTTTTAGCGGAGGCCCGGGGAGAAAAGTTTCATTACAAAATAGTATAAGAATAAACATAATATATGTTTAACAAATTACATGTAATTAACATGAACATTAACATACAGATAGTATTTACACAATGCTATTATATTATTATTCTGCAAGAAGCATTCAAAAGGCCACCAAAATAATACAGGACAACACGCATCCTGGGCATGGGCTGTTTAAGCATCTGGCTTCGGGCAGGGGATATCACAGCATCTGCTGCAGGACTACAAGATTCAGTAACAGTTTTTACCATACAGTGATTAGACTTCTGAACTTGGGCACTAGTCCCAGGGGTCTGGACACATAAGTCAATTTTTATTTATTTGTGCAATAAATACTTACATATATTCCAAGTAATTGCAATATTTATTTATTATATCCACAGGCAGTATTATTTAACTCACTCAAGTGCAATATTAGACAAATAACTTAGGCATTTTGATCTGTAGTGTGTTTTGTATTATTTTAAATAAGTTTCATAGGTTCATAGGTTCATACTAGGCTATCTGCCCTAGGGCATTTATAAGCCTAGCCAGAATGTGTTTGACTTTCGCCACCCATTTTAAATTTATTTTGCTATGCCCTTTTTCGAGGTTAGTATACTGTGCCTCTGTCTAACAGTGACACAGAAGTGATACCTGGGGTAAACCTACGATCTCCCATCCACTCATCAAGATTCCTCTTGAAGAGAGTCAATGAGGGACTCTGCCTAACCTGGACTGGGATTTTATTCCAGAGTAAAGGGAGCCTCTGGGTTATGAATCTGTCCCTCCAGCATGTCCTATTTATTTCAGTGCTGAGGTTCAAGTCTCTTGAGCGTAGTTCGATGGGATTTGGATTTTCTGAGGTGCAGCATGTCCATTAATTCCGGGTTGGACATGGCTTTATACGTCAGGCACAGATCGCCTCTGAACAGGCGGTATGCCACTGAGTAGAGCTGGAGTTTCTTTAACCGGGCAGCATATGGCATCTGTTTGAGCCCTTTGATCCTCTTGGTGAGGTACTTTTGGGGTCTTTCCAGTTGCTGCAGGTGTCTGGTAAGGTACATCCCAAAAGGGGCAGGTAGTTGATTTAACTCAAGGGAGGGTATTCTTTTCGTATATGAGTGTTGGTAAATGTCTTTGCTCTCTCTTCTGTGTATTGGGAGTAGTATTGTATTTGTTAGTTATGTAAATGTCTCTGCTATTTCTTGCATGTATTGGAGTAGTATTGTATTTGTTAGTTATGTTTATTCCTCTACTTATATATGTTGTTTTACTCTCCTTTGTAATCTCAAGAATTGAGCTGATGCACGAAATTTCGTTTAGGCTACATGTGTGTAGTTCTAAATGACAATAAAGTTTACTTTGACTTATTTATATATTGACATTTGATTACTGGCAAAGTCTTTTTCAGTGGAGGCCCAGGGAGAAATGCTACAAAGTATTACAAAACACTTTAAGAAAAATAATTTTACAGTCTTCAAAAATAAAACAAAACATTTGCAATTTAAATAATTATAACAAATTAGACATAACATAAAAACATTTGTGAAAAATCGGTAAAAAATAAATGACAATTACTTAATATTTAGAGAAACTTTAGACAGTTTGTAGTGAAAATAAAGGCACGTTAGTCTAATACAAATGGGAATTGCAATATGAGGTGAGGGAAAAACAGGCTTATGGTATATTTAGAGAGAAAATCAGGAAACAGAATTAGATAGCAGTAAGGAATTAAGCGAAGGGGTCTATATCATATATTCGAAAATCCAAGATGTCGAACACCATATGTTCGAACTTGGAATTTTGAATATTGAAAACATTGAACGCTCAGAATAGCTAATTTTTTCCCAGGGGAAAAAATTTGCTGTTCCGAGAAACACAAGCCCACCAAAATAAATAAACCGCACGCATACAGTTAACAAAACCCAACCCCACACTAAACCACACATACATTACTAACTATCCACTTACCTTAACCCGCACCCTAACCCTAAGGTCCATAACTATCGCACACATACCCTACGAAACTATACACAAACAAAGCAATAAATACACACACATACAGTTAAGAAAACACAACCCTACACTACACCATACATACATTACATTACTAGATATCCTCTTACCTTAACCTGCACCCTAACCCTAAGGTCCGTAACTCTCGCACCACAGTGGAGGAAATAGCGAAGCCACTGAATGGCTCACCGAAATCTTTCCCTAGGTAAGATTTTGATGTTCCGGGGCTTCGCTATTTTCAACATTTGATGGTTTGGGTTCGACGTTTTGACATTCGGTGTTTTCTGTGCTCGGAACTTTGATATAGACCCAAGTGAAGGGAGAGTAAGGAAATATAAGGAATGAAAAAAATAGTTGTTCACATTTAAGGATATAGCTTATCCTGGATTTGAGCAAGGACAGAGACAGATTTTAGCTAGGAAGTCTTTCAGTGTGGTTTTGAAAGATGGGAGGGGGGTATAGACCTAATAATTTAAGGAGTTCCTGGCCTTAGCAACCTTGTCACTGGATCCCATAATTTAGTTGTCAGTCCTGACATAACCTTGGTAACTACAGGCCAATTAAATAATGAAAATCCTCTTCCTAGAACAGACAGAGAAACAGGGACCGCAACATCTAAATTACTTAAGAGTCAGTAGAAAAACCTAAACAAGGTGGAGCAATTAAAGGAACAAAAAAGCTTTGGTCAGATGACTGGCCTATCACTAATGATCCCCTTTCTTCCTTAAAACAAAAAAATAATAATTTGGGAGTGAATAGGTGTGAATGCATCACAGCACAAATGAGCAATCAGGAGAATAATGGTCTAACAGGTGACCCTAATATTAATTACAGCATTGCAAAGGAACCTGCTCAAACCCTAATGGTTACCAGTACATCTGCAATTCCTAGGACCAGTTAAGCTTTGATCACTCTTCAGTGTTAAGGGGATATAAGAATATGATAACAGGAATTAACAGATAATAGTATAACTTTAAGTTATACGAAAGGATGCTAGCTAAGAGATGTTAAACAAGCTACGTTCTTCTTCCAGGTATGATTACGTTAATATTACATGTGATGCTAATAATATGGGAAGGACTTCCATTGAAGAATACAGACTAGGGATGCTAAATGCATTCTAGAACTTAGCATATGTCACAACCTGCTGTTATTTTTGTTACATTTCTCCATCGCCAAGCATGGGCTGTGACAAAATTCAAATTGCCAATTCAGTGAACGGTGCTCTAATAAAAGTAGCCCCATCCTACGGAAAACATTACATTTGTTTAGAAAAGGTTCGCCTACAGTACAGAGGAAATGAAATACTGAGTAGCTATTCTAACAAAGTAAGTAAAGACTTTTTTTATTTATAACCAGGACAGTGCAGTCAATCAGCTCTAAACACAGAACTCTTGAGATCACTGTCTTTGTTTGTTTGTTTATTTATTTACATTTGTTTATCAGGATATTGACTGGTTTCAGGCTCAGCCCTTGTAATGCAAGGAGCTTGAATACCAGAATAGTAGAATTGCAGTATCAGGTTGCTGAAGGGGAATGCAATGTGCTAACAGTTACAGAAACCCGGTATAGTCCAACAAATGTTTCCTTGCACTTCCCTGGTTACAATGGACATTGTAAATATAGAAAACATACATTAGGTGGTAGGGTACATAAGGGACCAGTTATGTTCATCAACAGTCACTAGCCAAAATTGTGAGATTATTAGGCCATCATTGCTTGTTCACCACAATAGTTCAAATGTTGTCTCATTTTATTAGTGACCACAGATCTGATGACTTACAGAACTCAAACTTCAGGGATGAGTTGGCAAAGTGTTTTGAAAGAAAATGTGGCACAGTAGCAGGAGATCTAAATGCCCCTAAAATAGACTGGGCAAATATGTATTCTAGCAGATTGTTTGCTCAAAAACCATAGAAAGCAGCTTCAGGAATGGTTACAAACATAGAGTGCTGTCCCCACTTGACATAATAATGTACTTGGTGTTTTTTTGGATTAGTTCATTGTACATAGTTAGTGACCATTCAATAGAACTGGGATCAAAGACTTCTGACCATCTTAGTATTAATCTTAATAATAATGTGTCAGCTAAGAACTATAAGACTTGTACGTGCTGGTAAGAATTTTTATCAAGTACTATATCATAAAACAATTGAGGAAATAAAGTCTTTATTAAGCATAGTTGGACAAACGTTTTTAAGAAATTGATCTGTGCTTTTACAGGTATTTTCCTAATGGTGTGATAAGGCAACTCACTAAGAAAATGCCACCGTGGTGGACTAATTAATTTAAAAGACAAGTAAATAATAAAAAATACATGGGCTATATATAAAAATATCCCACTAGACATAAGTTGTTTAGAAATGTAAAATTAACAATAAAAAAGGAAAGAACTTAAAGTCAAACTATGAAACGCAGCTGGCATTCTATATCAAAGGCAACAAAAAAAACATTCTATAAACACCTGAAATAATTTCATTATGATTCCTCAGGTGATGTCCAGAGTCAAACACATAGTGAAGCCAACAAAAGTATTTAGCAGTACTTTCTTTGGCAAATCAGCTGGAATCAACAACCTACCATATGTGCTAGATCTATGTGATATAATCGCTTTTTCAACAATTACAGAATCCATAGTGACAAAGGAAATGAATTTGATCAGATCAGGTACAGCAGATGGCCTTGATGACATGTGGCTTTTTCCTCACTAAGATGAGAGACACTGTCATGACTATCCTTACTGTTGTATTTCACTGAAGTCCAGAAACAGGCTGCATGCCAGATCAATGGAAAAAGCTATTTTAGTAGCTATTCCAAAGAGTGGTAATAAAACAAGAAAATTGCAAACTCATTAGCCTTATGAACGTTAAAGGTAAATGTTTCAAGAAAAACTTGTTAAACTATTTCCAATGCATTTAAGCTAAAGATTGATCTATCCCAACATGTATTTATGAGTAGATAGGTTTGCCTCTACTACTTTTATAACAGCTTGATAGATATAGCTGATGAAGGCCTTTTTGCAGTTGTTATTTATATGGCCCTGGATAAGCCTTCAACCCAGTGCCACATGTAATATATTACTAGTTCTATCAGCATTAATAGTAAACTCCAGTATTAATAAACTGGGTAGCCGCTTGGAAAAGCAATGTTAGAGCATGTGGTGAATATTCCTCAGTTGTGATTATCAATAAAGGGGTTCAACAAGAGTCCGTGCTGTGGTTATTCCTTCTTCATATATTCATGGCTACTTTGCCAGCTAATGATAAGGTCTGGACAGATAATGCAGATAACAGCAATACAGATGTTGTTACAAATGTGTGTGAAAAACATACATTTCAGGAAAACGGGGCTTGTTATATTTGTAGCCCCAGCATAACGGAGTTGGTTTTAATATTAAAAAATATATACTGGTTCACTTTGGGTCGTTTAATGCAGCGTATCCATACTCTTGTCAATAATCAGCTCTTACCAGCATTGAGCTATGGTAAGGATTTAGGTGTCATCATAGATGGTGGCTTGAAGTTTCAAAACAATGTAAACACTATAATCTGGAGATGCTATACTATCATGCGGGGTATATGTTTCGAACTTGAAATCCCAGACATTAAAAATTGTTATGGACTTTATTTAAGTCCTTTACTAAACTTAACATCGAATGTTGTAGGGTAATTTTATCTATAACTCAAAATTGCTCCACAGACTAGAAATAATTCAGAAATTCTAAACTAGAAAAAAATGGATTCTTTAAGAGCTTGAGCTATAAGAAACATCTGGTTAGTTGCAGTTGTACTCAGATGTCATTTGATAAGGAATTTTCTACTTTTAACATATCAGTATCTACATTCAGTGGGGGGAGGTAGGTAATAATCACTGTGTGTGTGTGTGTGTGTGTGTGTGTGTGTGTGTGTGTGTGTGTGTGTGTGTGTGTGCGTGCATGCGTGCGTGTGTGTGTGTGTGTGTGTGTGTGTGTGTGTGTGTGTGTGTGTGTGTGTGTGTGTGTGTGTGTGTGTGTGTGTGTGTGTGTGTGTGTGTGTGTTTAAACTAATTTGAGAATCCAGTATTTGACATTGTGGACTTATTTGTTTGGAGCTATGATATTCTGTTTTACCTTTTATCAGAGAGAACACTTATTTTAACTCTTTGAAATACATGACCTGTACTACTGTGGATGTGCTGCCAAGTAGAGGTGTGACATCTTGTAATGGACTTTATAACAAAGGTAAGTAGAAATTAGTATTTTAAAATGATTCCAAAAAGCATCATTTGGCACTGCATTACTTTTCTTTTTGATCTGGAAAGTTAACATCCTGCTTTTCATTTCATGTGACAAAATAGATGTTATTCATCTGATGCTATTCTGTGATAATAAGTTATACTCAACTGTTCATATGCATCATTAGACCTAAGTTGTATGGGACATCCTGCTAAGAACTTGGCTATGTTGTTCCTTTCTGTCAGAAATATTTGATAATGGCTGAACTTGTGTTTTTATTGGTTGTCACTAAAAAGTCTACCTTAAATCTGACATTTTTTGTTCATGGTTCTCTGTGGGTAATGTCTTTCAAATAATAGATTGTCATGAGAAAAAGTTTTACTTTTTGGTTAAAACTTATGACAAGGGACTAGAATTTGATGTTTTGGGGTTGTCATTATAAATGTGTACCTCAAAACTTATTTTTCCTGTCTGGTTGTTTCACTAGCTGGCCTAAGATCTGCTACCCGCTTGCTTCTTGGTAGACAGGTGGTCTGTAGTCCCTCTGTGGATTCCTTTAAATTTTATCATTTCTTGTAAGGAAAGGTGTTACTTTTCTGTCAAAAAGTGTTGCTACAGACTGAGGCTAGTGTATTTGATGGTTGTCAGTAAAATATTTTACCTTAGACCTTAACTTTTCTGTCAGATAGTAAGATTAACTCTTCAAGGATGCTCTACCTGCTTGACAGACACCTCTTTTGGTAGACAGATGGCCCTGGATCCATGTAGGAATTTCCTCATTTTTTATTATTATTTGTGTGGAAAAGCATTACTTTTCTGTCAAAAAGTTTTGTTAGGGACTGGGGCTAATGGGTTAGGTGGTTGCCACTAAAATATTTACCACAGAACTTAACTTTTCAGGCAGGAAGTGAGACCAACTCTTCAAAGCTCCACTTGTCAGATACCTTGTGGGCCTGGGTCCCAGTAACTTTATTATTCCCTCCCTGAATGGCAAGAAGAAAAATGTTATCTGGGGGCTATGGACTTGACTTTGGCTTCCCTGTCACTTCAGCAAATAATGGGTGACTCTGCTGTGGCCATCTGTTTTCTTTGGATCACTCATCACTTCTCTTGGTCCCTCTGGTATTGCTCCTTGGGAAGCCAGTAAGGACCAGGAGGCTGGCACATCCTCTGCAGTTACTTAGCTGCCTTTGTAGGGTAATGGAGAACCACTCTTGGGGGCATTGGGGAAGGGACCGGGTGATACTGCTTCACTAAGCCAAGTCGCTCTTTTTGGAGGAGAGGCAATCTCCCAGAAAAAGGAAACATAAGGTTAGATATTTATAATCTAAAGCAGATAAATAGGATTGGCTGGACTTTGTTAAGGGTTTATTTGAAGCCTTCAGTTTTACATGCTGAGTCT
This sequence comes from Protopterus annectens, assembly GCF_019279795.1. NCBI lineage: Eukaryota > Metazoa > Chordata > Ceratodontiformes > Protopteridae > Protopterus > Protopterus annectens. Next base: position 855,852,339 of record NC_056743.1, on the reverse strand, counting down.
TTTCAATAAAAAGGAAAATATTTCCTATCTCTCAGATTCTGATCCCCAATCTGAGGGACAGGATTTAGTCTTTGACTGTTTCTCAAATTCACACAGTAGGGGGAATATGACTCTGGAGAAAGTTATTCTTAAGATTCCCTTCCTGATGAGTTGTATTTTTCTGAGACTATTGTCAGAATAAAGGATTTTTTTTAAATGTGAATAAAGACATACCAGAATTCCAGCAAAGATGTTATGATTTGTTACAGGTTGATTTTCCTATATCTGCAGCTATTCCTCCTGTTTTTCCAAAGGTAGAGGATGCTTTCTTTGCAGCCAACGTTTGCCTAGCAGCCAGCCACCTGCTCCCAGAAAGTCTGATAAATTGAATTATGTGCCCCAGTCCCACTAATTCCATTTTCCTCTAACCCAGGTCAGGCCCTGCAGTAATGTATCTGTCAAAATCAGAGTCTGCCAAAATCCTTATGGAAAACAGTCTTATTCCTTCTGACAAGCTGAAAAAGCCTTGATAGGTTGAGAAGAAAGTTTATACTTCTTCCACTTTAGCCTTCATAATAGTGACATTTCAGGCTCACATGTCTAAGTTTCTATTGGCTTCCTTTGACAATATGAGAAAGTTAATTGCTGACCTCCCTTCTTCAGAGACTAAGGCATCTATGAATTCATTAGTATCCTCTGTATCTTAGGTAACCAAACATTCTCTAAAATGTGCTAATGACACTGCTGATGCTGTTTCTTGACCAGCTGCCACTGGGTCAGTGATAAGGTTTGTAGAATAAAGAGGTTGCAGAGTTCCACGACAGATTCGGTCCATTTTCTTTGCAGTGATAAGGTTTCCCTGGCTACTATATCAGAATTTACCAGAAGATGTCAAAGTTGAGAACCTGAATGCTCTCTTGGATATAAAGGCATTATTTGATCCTTCCTCTGCCGACCTCCTTAAAGGTTGGAGCAAAGGGATAAAGTTATTTCAGGGTGTTAGCCAGATTTTTCAAGCTTCCTTTTTTTCAGTCTTCCTTGCCAAAATATAATAGACACTTTTTTTCCAGTTCAGGTTCCTTTTCCAGAGCAAGCAGTCACAGGAAAATATAGTCAGATAGAATTTGTACCCTTTAGACACCTTATTTGTACCTTTTACACACCTTATTTCTGAAGATGTAGTGAGCATTAAAGGAGGCAAAATAAACCTGCTACTAGGAGATCATATGTTAGTACATGGAAAAGATTTTTTTAATTGGTGTCATGACAAGAACCAGGACCCTTTCAAGACTTCTCCTTGGTTCTGCAGTATTTGTGTCAGTGATTATCCTCTGACCCTTCTTTATTTTCCATCAAAATTTGCATTTAAGCCACCTCAGCTTGTCTACCCTTAGATCTCTCATTCCCACTCTACCTCAAGTGAAACAGTTTTAGAAAGATTTTTTTTCATACCCATCCACCTAGAAGGCAGATGGCTCCTTCTTGGGATCTTATTTTTTCTGGGAAAAGCATATACTGTTTTGTTTTGAGCCAAGTCATGAGGCTATTTGAAATTCTTATTTAGAAAACAGTGTTACTCACTGTTCTGACTTCTGCAAGATGAATATCTGAGTTGCAGGCTGTTGTGCTAAGTCATCCATATCTCATTTTTCACAGTGATAGGGTAACATCGAGTACAAATCCTTACTTTATATGTAAGGTTATTTTAGAGTTTACATTGAACCACACAGTTCATGTCCCTGTTTTCTCAGAATTAAAAATTTGAGGAAGAAAGAATTTTTATATACTGTGGATATTCACAGGCAACTCAGATACTACATTGGCAGCACAATAAAACATCAGGATTTCTGATCAGCTGTTTATTTATTTTATTTATTATTTTTTTATTTACTGTTTGTTCATTGAGTAAGTGTATTGTCTATTGACCCTTTTTCCACCACAGTCCAAGCTCAAAGAACAGAAAATACATCACTATCTTTCAATTAACAATATTATATACAAAAGGAATACATAGCAAAATTCAGAACAGCTTTGCATACTGCAGCTCTATTTGTCCTATATAGTTTTGTCTACTATAACTGTGATCTAATGAACATAGTAGGGTTGTGTAAGCAAAAACGTTCTGACATTTTGGCACTACTCTCCTCAAACTGTGCAGTGGCTAGAATGTGTTGAAGGTGCCCCAAAGCTTTGGAAGCTGGCCAATTTGTCCGATCCTTGGCAGGATGCCCCTTATAACCTAGGTTACTGCAACAGTGATCTATCTGAACATCTACAGTTATTGTAAGGTAAGTTTATTTACACAACTGTGCTCTCTTTGACTAGATAGGTAGCATGGGGTGGTCCTTGTAAAATTGCAATATTTTGTATTGCAACTTATAGCAACAGAGAAGTAATTTACAAAAAAAAAAAAATCAAGGTTTATTTATCTGTTGCTTATAAATGCTGAAACTGCTAGATAATTGTATTTTTTCAGTTTGAACCATCACAGTCTGACAGCTATTTTGCATCTGCCAATGTTTAGCATTTGACAACTCTTTTCAGCTCCATAATCCTAATCAGTAAACTACTAGAACAAATTGCTGCAGTTTGACAGCTAGTATGAAAACTCTTTTCAAGTCTGTCAGCAATCTAAAGAGATGTCAAATTGCAGCATTTGGCAGCTATTTTGACAACTGTCAGAGGAGTTGTCAGACAATGGCATTTGACTGCTTTTTCTATAGCCATGGCAACAGCTGTCAAAGCATGAGAGTTTGGTTCAGTAGTTTACTGACAGGATTGTAAACCTGGTAAGAAGCTTTATAGCAGCATGGTTTGACTCTCTATGCAGTCTCAATAGTCTATTCTTGTTTTTCTTCAGGCTATATGCAGAAATATCAGCTCAGTTTTCTACAGTTCGACCACTTATACTAAATGGACTTTGGAAGGTTATTTTTGGATATTCTTGCGACACACGTGCACACACACACACACACACACACACACACACACACACACACACACACACACGGACAAGCACACACACACAGACACACATGCAGACGAGCACACCCACACACGCACACAGTTCTTCTAGTGATAACAAGTAGGCAGAGCCGTTCAATAATTCAGATAAACATGCAGAAATAAGATATGAAAATCATCATATAGTAGTTATCTAGAGTCAGCATGTCACAAAACAAAGTCTTCAATTCCATCTTACTCTGAAATTATTCTCAAAAAATGTCAAGCTCTTTATTCCAAATAAATTTTACATGGTTTCTTGTGGAAACAGTCCTTCCATGGGATCAGTTTGATGTAGAAATAACGGCATTTGCCGTATACTAAGATAGACTACGAGCCTCACCTTTTTCAATCCCAGATCCCTGATTTGGGGTGATATTCATAATCCTGGCTCTTCCATGTTGTAAGCATTTGGACTTAAAAAATCCTCACATAGTTTTTGCAGTGAGGTTTAAATAAAGTTATAATTTATTTACTTCTTTGTTTGTTCTCCGTGCCCTGACAAGGGAGACCTGCCTGTTTTGCTTACTGCTTTCCTTCTAATGATGACTAGTTGTTCACACATCACATATAATGGTCACTACCACTCCAGCATGGCAAAGCATGATGGATCAGCCACAACATACTGCAAGGGCAGTGCTTTTCAGAACCATTTCTCTGTGGTTAGCTTTATCATCAATATATCCCTCCCTATGATTTGTCTGGAATTTGTCTATATAAGGAGTTGTGTTAAATACCTCATAGTATTTTTTCTATGTGGTATCTATTGGGAATGGATATTCCCTATGGGCCAAATTTAATCTTTATTGAAAATAAAGACCTTCATCACTTAAGGGCTAACTGTTCCTGCACTGCCCTGTCTTTACACTGAAATGATTCAGTGAGTCAGAGATGTTAATTAGTGAAGAATGTATATACCATCCAGGATGTGTTAAACTCTGCATTTTTTCCCTTATTTTTGGCCTTTCAGTAAATGCCATAAGTAGTACTGCCTTGTAATCTCATATTAAAGGCCATTGTAAAATGTACCTCATAGCCTTTACAAGTTCTGATGGAACACTGCAGCTGTGTTCTACTAAACTGTTCTGAAAAAAAAAAACAAAGTGTACATTATGAAATGTAGGAAGATGGCATACTGTAAATATGCAAATGAGAAACACCCATGAAGTCCAACAACAGGCAGCTAAATATGAATCAGTAGTTGAGCTGGATTTAACATTTTAAAGCACACTTTAGTGGAAAGCATGATTTGTTCCTGACAGCTTTCTGAAAGATGACAAAAACTATACAGTATAACCACTTTTAATGTGTGGACCTACATAAATGGAATTCATAGCTATAACAGATTAATACACTAACCGAATATAACAAAGAGATAATCTCTGTAAAATGTCTCTTGGTCTCATATTCAGGCTGCTTTTGTCATTGACCTAGAATATAGTTATTTTAGAGCTTGAATGCAAACTATGCGATGAATAAACGTCTTCCACAAATGAGATTTAAATTCTGCACTCAGGCTGTAATGGCTAAAACTTCAAAGTATATGTCCAATGAAAATAATTGCCCATAAAAATAACAGTACCTTATTTCTTTTCAGCCATAGTAACAAAGGATTATTTGTAACATAAATATAGTTCTGAATTCAAGGAACATTAAAAGAGCTGATAACTAGAGTTACATCCTCTCTTCTTTAAATCCATATGTAATGTAATCTTCAATTGGTACTAGTTTAGAATGGATTTCCTGGTGCTGCGGTAGCGTTGTCGCCTCACAGCAAGACATTGTCGTGTTCGATTCTCAGCTAGAGCGTCTTCTGTGTGGAGGCATGCGTGAATGGGCGTGCCTTCGTTGAAGGTTGTGTGTCAGGGCTGGTAACTCGGCACGTAAAAATCCACTACCAAACATTAGCGGATCGGAGTTCCGCTGTGGCGACCCCTAACTGGGATAAGCTGAAAGAAACAACAACATCTAAACCCTGAAATTATTACTGGTTGGCCAGTCATACTAACCTTGCACTTTCTTCTGCATGCTATAACTGAAATGGACTCCACCTTTCCTGTTATTTTATGACTAGCACAGTGATACAGTGATTTAAGGTTTCTGCCTTAAAGTTCCAAAGATTTGAGGGTTAGGCCTGACATCTGTTTACTAGTGGTGTGACGTTTGCATGGTTAGTTTTTCTTTTTTTTTTTTTCTTGAGTATTGTGGCCCCTTTCACCCCCCCCCCCCCCCATATAAATCAGGTTTACCCTTTGCCCTGGTTGTTTTTGAAAAGGATTTGCATTTGGATAAGTTCATTTTCCTAAAACAGGAAGATGAAGAAACAAACTTAAATTTAATAGTAGAGGCTTTACTTACACCAGCTGATTTAATAATGTCTGCAAATAATTTAGAGCCGCTCTCTTTTATACTTTTCAGAAGACTGCAGCCTGCAGTTGTTCTCTTCCATCCTGCTGCAGATAATCATTTACATTCTGTCCCAACTCAGACTCCATTTGACATACTAGACACAGGCACAGAAACCCTGGGGATACCGATGCTTCACCAGCACAAACAAAAACATCTTCCTTCATCACTAGATAAAAATCTGATTAATCTTCTCAGGAAATGATATTCTGAGTTTCCGGCCCACCACCTTGTTCCAAACGTAAAACCAATTTCTGTAAAACATAACTTTCTTTAGATTTTTTCATAACAGATTCACAGCTTCCTTCTCTATTCCCTCAGCCAGGAGCTCTTCTTACCCTGGGAAGAGGGATGGTGTGACAGAGCTAACTTTCCATCCTCAGTATAAATGGCAATAGATTTCAACTGCTCAGAAGTTTAACCAACCCTTTTCTGGCTGCAGAGTGAGAGTACTGCAAAGTTTTCCTGTGAAATGTTGCTGTACTCTCACTATGTCCTGCTCTTTAAAAGAGGAGCTTTTTTAAATTCCAACAATGATAGATGCACATCTATATAACAGTAATGGTTATGTTCTCAGCTTTCTTCATTCGGGTTTTCATAGTGTGAACTGTCATTTCCTCTTTATCATTGCACTATGGATATTTCAGACTTGAGGTCTCATGTTAAAATTCCCATCACTCTAAAAAATCTCTTGAATTCCCTATCCTGGGTATTGTGGACCATTATTTAAAACTTCTATGTGAGGTATTCTGTGTCTCAAAATGTAACTGCATTAGTAACACCAACACTTGTGTCTTGCAGCTTTATGATCTCCATGACTAATAGTCAACACTTAATAAGTTCTCACAGTCTGTGAAATGGAAGATCTCTATTCTACGTTTACTCCATAGTGTTTCTGGTATTGTGTAATAAATCTTCTCTTTTCTTGGGTTATTGTTATGATATGCATTGCATACAATAGTCTAGTATTTCTTGATGAATTTACATTGACATGCCTGGCCACTATAGTATACTGTGTCATCTTTATTTGCATTTTAGATATCCCTAAATATGAATCAGTAAGTATGCTTACCAAAATTGCGTTTTTTTAGCTGACTTGGCACTGTTACTTTATCTTCTTTAAAAATTAGACCTCAAATATATAACTTATTAATTCAATAATATGTTCAGAGTAAAAATCCACACTTCAATACTTCTTCTAGCATCTCATCTATAATAACGTCCAAAGGAAGTACTGTACACACGCTAACAAACACATTTATACTATAATCCAGACAATAATACAATTAATACAATAAAACAATTAAAATTCATTTCACTACTGCCCTCTAATTTATATCCCTATTCAAACCGAATGGAACAATAATGGTATTATGCTGTCAAATAAAACATCCTTCTTTATACCTTAAAATACATTTTTGCATTTTTATCCAATCTTCCTGTATTTAAATATTTATACGTCATCCTGCTCTCATATTATGATATTCACCCTCTGTCAGTGCTGTGCTAAGAGACTTTCCAAATTTCTTCTCTTAATATTTCTACTGTGTTCCTTGAGTCTGTCTGAGAATTTTCTTTTTGTCTCATCAAAATATATTTTTACAAAGAAATTGTATAATAGACATACCATTTGTACTTTCACAAACATTTGCATTGCATAATCTCACTGTGTGCCTGCATATCCCAATTTCATCACCCTCTTCCATAAAATTACGATAAAAAAACTATTCACCGGTAGCTAAAGAAAGAGCCTGTAGTGGCAAAACAGATAAACGATGATAACAACCAGGCTCTTTCACCACGGAGCTGTAACAGCAGCTTGGAGGTTCTGAAAAACAACCCAATGTTACGACAAAACCAAAGTCAAAGAAAGCAGCTTCAATTTCTCAATAGAGATATCACCGTAGACCAAAATAAATTCAGCAAAGAACCTTTATTAACTGTGAGCGCTTTCGCGTAGCAACCACTACGCTTCATCAGACAGTACATTTAGCATTTAAAAACTTCAATTTATACAATAAAAAGTAAGAAAAAGGCGCCAAAATGAAACAAATAAACTATTCAATTACTTAATTGCTTAATTAATTATGTATACTGACTTAAAGCAGACATTTCATAAAGTACCTCAAAACCTTAAAGGCAAACAGCACCATTTATATCCGATCAATCCACTGACATGCAAGAACAAAGCCGTTAATGCTGGACTAGCATAATGAAAAGCAAACAAAGCGAAAAAGCACATACAAAAGCACCAACAAAGCTTGTGTAATTCAATCCACGTAGTTACTATGTGGCAGTGAAGTCCGGATGCCTACCAGACAACCGTAGAAATGAAATTATTTAAACAAAAATCATGTATATCATGAAAATGATATATTTCATAGTAATCTTATGTTGCATGCTCACTTTTTATATGAATATAGACAAATTCTATTCTTAGTGAATCATAAAACTGATGATAGTAATGAAATGTAGCGAGATTAAAATTATATTAGTATTATATTAAAATAATTCATAGTGAATTATGGGCATATATTTATAATCATTCACCCTTTATAAAAACTCATGAAAATGCATAGGGAATGTCAGATAAAAATGACAAAATAATCAATGTAGTTGAAAATATAATATAAATAACAAATAAATGAATAAATGATTAGGTGAATCAATAAATAAGTGAATAAGTTAATGAATAGATGAATTAAATAAGTTAATTAATGAATATTTTAATCTATAAATGCTTTTAATAAATTAATGTAATAATAAAAACGCATATTAAATATGAGATAAATATAATAAATATAATGTATAAATATCAAAGATGTGAAATACATATATAAAAACTATATTCATCTGTATTTATTTACTTTTGAAGAAATATATCCCAATGAACAACAGGAGAATACCTAATAAATACTAAAATCAAGAACTATAGATCTATCTGGCTTCCAACACAGGTTTAATGGAAACATGGTTATTAATGCCAGGAGGTATATGGGCAGCCAATCTCAAAATCCATTTTAATTCCTTATTGTTCAAGAGCAGTGTGTTATCCCCACCTCTTTTGTTATGTGTAACTATTTCGAGCACCCTAAAATCAAAATCGTGAGAAGGATATTCTAATACATGTTTCGCCAAGGCATTCAGTTCATTTTTCTTCTGGATATCGTACAAATGACCATATATCCTATCTTTTAAACATCTTTTAGTAAGGCCAACATAAAAGGCCTGACATTTCTTACAGGTTGCAAGGTAGATAAGATTCTTGGTACAACAATTAGCAAAGAACCTTGGTTGAAAAATATAATTCAATGTAGGGTGTTGAAATTCTAGCATTTTAGAAATAGAGCCACATCTATTGCAATTGTGGCAGGGAAAAGTGCCCTTCTTATGGCTGGAAAGTAAAGGCAAAGGTTGAATGGTATATTTATCATTGCATAATAACCGTTTTAGATTCAGGCTGTTTCTGAACATGAAACGTGGTTTAGGCCCTACTATTTGCTTAATGAATGGATCTGTGACAAGGACCTTCCAATTATTGTGAAAAACCTTTTTAATATCATTAATAATACTTGTGTAATTTAAGGTTACAGCTACAAATTTTGTTTGCCTGTTGAAATCCATCCTTTTCTTGGTATTGATAGAATGGTTTTCTAACTTATTTAATTCATCTATTCATTAACTTATTCACTTATTTATTGATTCACCTAATCATTTATTCATTTATTTGTTATTTATATTATATTTTCAACTACATTGATTATTTTGTCATTTTTATCTGACATTCCCTATGCATTTTCATGAGTTTTTATAAAGGGTGAATGATTATAAATATATGCCCATAATTCACTATGAATTATTTTAATATAATCCTAATATAATTTTAATCTCGCTACATTCCATTACTATCATCATTTTCATGATTCACTAAGAACAGAATTTGTCTATATTTATATAAAAAGTGAGTATACAACATAAGATTATTATGAAATATATCATTTTCATGATATACATGATTTTTGTTTAAATAATTTCATTTCTGCGGTTGTCTGGTAGGCATCCGGACTTCACTGCCATATAGTAACTACGTGGATTGAATTACACAAGCTTTGTTGGTGCTTTTATTTGTGCTTTTTCGCTTTATTTGCTTTTCATTATATTAGTCCAGCATTAACAGTTTTATTCTTACATGTCAGTAGATTGATCGGATATAAATAATACTGTTTGCCTTTAAGGTTTTGAGGTACTTTATGAAATGTCTGCTTTAAGTCAGTATATATAATTAATTAAGCAATTAAGTAATTGAACAGTTTATTTGTTTCATTTTGGCGCCTTTTTCTTACTTTTTATTGTATAAATTGAAGTTTTTAAATGCTAAATGTACTGTCTGATGAAGCGTAGTGGTTGCTACGCGAAAGCGCTCACAGTTAATAAAGGTTCTTTGCTGAATTTATTTTGGTCTACGGTGATATCTCTATTGAGAAATTGAAGCTGCTTTCTTTGACTTTGGTTTTGTCGTAACATTGGGTTGTTTTTCAGAACCTCCAAGCTGCTGTTACAGCTCCGTGGTGAAAGAGCCTGGTTGTTATCATCATCTTCCATAAAATTGCAGTATACCATCCACATTTGTGAACGTACTTTCCAGACAAACTTCTAATTATTTTCACTTCAGGACATCTATAATGACTATGGACTATCATATACCCTATATTCTTTCCCCTTAAGAAGGAAATATTAAACACATGGTGTACAGCAGTCCTAACCCTTCATCAGTAACCAGATGCCAATTATCATTAACAATTTTGATTAAATTCTTACTACATATACTATACTGAGTTACCAAATACATTTCATCATTTCTAATTATTAAACACTTTTTTATTTTTTAAATATTTCTGTCACAAACTGCCCTACTGAAATTTAATTCATATCCACTCCTTTTTCAAGTCTTCCAGTAAGCCCATTCAGCTTCAATTGTATTATATCCCCTCCTTAAAAATAAATCAATTAAAAATGTTGCCTCTTTCAAAAATGTATTCTATTCACTACAATTTTGCCTGGCCATTAAGCATTCCCTTCTTTCTACTGTCTGCCAAAACTGTAAAAAAAATGCTGGACCCTCAAGGTAGACCAATAATAAATGGATTTCCCTTTTCCATAGAAATGTAATAACTTTTTTCATTTAATTTATAGTAATCAGATACCCCTTTCCGAGACTGATCATTGAGGACTTCAGCTAGTAGTTTCAGTTACCAGTGTGACAGCATTTTATAATACCCATAACCAGTCCAGTCCATGTATACACTATCTGTACTCCAGTTTTAAAACGTATCATCTGGCATTAACATTGTCAGGTGCTTCTTTACAAATAGCATATTATATCACATTACTCCACTTCAGTCTAGCTACAGATACACTTTGATTTTTTCTCATAAAATCAAGTACTACTTGCAATTTTGACAAAAGTGTTGTAATTCCCATTCTATTCTTTCCAATTATTGTTAACATTTCTTATCTCACATGTAAAGAAAATGTCCTCTCCTCCTTCTTGTCATTTTACTGCAAAACAAATTGTTATGCCAATCCACAAGGTGCTCATCATTTGCAAAAAAGGTTCCTCTCAAGGAAAATTCAAGGTCTTCAGCATCTGTCCTAAGTGGATCAACTGAAATCATTTTCATTTATTCTGTTTCATACAGACTACTCAGAGGCGATCTCTGTCTTGCATATAAGGCAATCTTTGACTCTGCTTTATTGGAAATGCTGCATATCCATAAGTCAAATGGTACGTGGGTTACTCGCTCTAATGGCCTTAACCTGGTATGTGACATTAATAGAACCTTCTGGAGGGACAGCTTTGTCTCCCAGAGGTTACCACACTTTTGGAACAGATGCTTGCTTTGTGTCAGGCAGAGCACCTCATTGGCCCTCTTCAAACGCAGTCTGGACAATTGGATGGTTAACCACAAATTGCCCCCAGAGGTTCCACCTATGTCCCTCTTGGACAGGGGTGATAGGTGCTGCTCATGGAAATAAGGGTAAAACTTGTCTAGGCTTGTAAGGCCCTAGGGTCATTAGCCTAGTAATCTCCTATGATCCTATTTGTTTGTTTTTGCTTTTGCCTCTGAGATGTTTTTTTCTATTTTGCTGTTCAGCTCTGGTTGGTTTGGTGGGCTTTGGGGAACACTAAAATGCATCTGACAAAGCGACCATAGGTTGAGAAAGTGCTAACCTAATAAATGTATGTGTTTTTTACTGTCAGCCATGTGTCGGTTCACCACTTTTATTTGTTTAACTAGACTATTTACAATTCAGTCCATTTCATATGCCATTTGCAGATTCATCACTCTCTCCCTAAGGAATGAACACCACTGCAAAACCATTGAAAAAGCTATCTGGCTGTCCGTGAAACAACATGCTGGCTTTCTACTTGCCTTTCAACTATTTAAACTTATCAAGAATGACATCATTCCCAACTAGCTTCCAGACTATTCAGAGATGCACCAACATACAACCTTAGACATCTTAACCACTCATGTCCTTTCCTCCAAACTGCCCCCCCCCCCCCCAACCAGGCTTTGCTGTACAGACCATGCTTTCAGAGTCCTTGGTTAAAAACTGTAGGAATCTTTCCCTTTTTTTTTTTTTTTTTTTAAAGATCATTCCTCTTATCCCATTTTGCATTCACAAATAAAAACACGTTTCAAGATTCTAGGAAAATGCAACTGTTATGTTTCTGGTCATGTAACTTAATCTTGTCATTCCCTTCTTCTGTCTACAGATGGTCGTGTAACTTAATCTTCTCATTCCCTTCTTCTGTCTACAGATGGTCGTGTAACTTAATCTTCTCATTCCCTTCTTCTGTCTACAGATGGTCATGTAACTTAATCTTCTCATTCCCTTCTTCTGTCTACAGATGGTCATGTAACTTAATCTTCTCATTCCCTTCTTCTGTCTACAGATGGTCATGTAACTTAATCTTCTCATTCCCTTCTTCTGTCTACAGATGGTCATGTAACTTAATCTTCTCATTCCCTTCTTCTGTCTACAGATGGTCGTGTAACTTAATCTTCTCATTCCCTTCTTCTGTCTACAGATGGTCATGTAACTTAATCTTCTCATTCCCTTCTTCTGTCTACAGATGGTCATGTAACTTAATCTTCTCATTCCCTTCTTCTGTCTACAGATGGTCATGTAACTTAATCTTCTCATTCCCTTCTTCTGTCTACAGATGGTCATGTAACTTAATCTTCTCATTCCCTTCTTCTGTCTACAGATGGTCATGTAACTTAATCTTCTCATTCCCTTCTTCTGTCTACAGATGGTCATGTAACTTAATCTTCTCATTCCCTTCTTCTGTCTACAGATGGTCATGTAACTTAATCTTCTCATTCCCTTCTTCTGTCTACAGATGGTCATGTAACTTAATCTTCTCATTCCCTTCTTCTGTCTACAGATGGTCATGTAACTTAATCTTCTCATTCCCTTCTTCTGTCTACAGATGGTCATGTAACTTAATCTTCTCATTCCCTTCTTCTGTCTACAGATGGTCGTGTAACTTAATCTTCTCATTCCCTTCTTCTGTCTACAGATGGTCGTGTAACTTAATCTTCTCATTCCCTTCTTCTGTCTACAGATGGTCGTGTAACTTAATCTTCTCATTCCCTTCTTCTGTCTACAGATGGTCATGTAACTTAATCTTCTCATTCCCTTCTTCTGTCTACAGATGGTCGTGTAACTTAATCTTCTCATTCCCTTCTTCTGTCTACAGATGGTCATGTAACTTAATCTTCTCATTCCCTTCTTCTGTCTACAGATGGTCATGTAACTTAATCTTCTCATTCCCTTCTTCTGTCTACAGATGGTTGTGTAACTTAATCTTCTCATTCCCTTCTTCTGTCTACAGATGGTCATGTAACTTAATCTTCTCATTCCCTTCTTCTGTCTACAGATGGTCGTGTAACTTAATCTTCTCATTCCCTTCTTCTGTCTACAGATGGTTGTGTAACTTAATCTTCTCATTCCCTTCTTCTGTCTACAGATGGTCATGTAACTTAATCTTCTCATTCCCTTCTTCTGTCTACAGATGGTCGTGTAACTTAATCTTCTCATTCCCTTCTTCTGTCTACAGATGGTCGTGTAACTTAATCTTCTCATTCCCTTCTTCTGTCTACAGATGGTCGTGTAACTTAATCTTCTCATTCCCTTCTTCTGTCTACAGATGGTCGTGTAACTTAATCTTCTCATTCCCTTCTTCTGTCTACAGATGGTCGTGTAACTTAATCTTCTCATTCCCTTCTTCTGTCTACAGATGGTCGTGTAACTTAATCTTCTCATTCCCTTCTTCTGTCTACAGATGGTCATGTAACTTAATCTTCTCATTCCCTTCTTCTGTCTACAGATGGTCATGTAACTTAATCTTCTCATTCCCTTCTTCTGTCTACAGATGGTCGTGTAACTTAATCTTCTCATTCCCTTCTTCTGTCTACAGATGGTCATGTAACTTAATCTTCTCATTCCCTTCTTCTGTCTACAGATGGTCGTGTAACTTAATCTTCTCATTCCCTTCTTCTGTCTACAGATGGTCGTGTAACTTAATCTTCTCATTCCCTTCTTCTGTCTACAGATGGTCATGTAACTTAATCTTCTCATTCCCTTCTTCTGTCTACAGATGGTCATGTAACTTAATCTTCTCATTCCCTTCTTCTGTCTACAGATGGTCATGTAACTTAATCTTCTCATTCCCTTCTTCTGTCTACAGATGGTCATGTAACTTAATCTTCTCATTCCCTTCTTCTGTCTACAGATGGTCATGTAACTTAATCTTCTCATTCCCTTCTTCTGTCTACAGATGGTCATGTAACTTAATCTTCTCATTCCCTTCTTCTGTCTACAGATGGTCATGTAACTTAATCTTCTCATTCCCTTCTTCTGTCTACAGATGGTCGTGTAACTTAATCTTCTCATTCCCTTCTTCTGTCTACAGATGGTCGTGTAACTTAATCTTCTCATTCCCTTCTTCTGTCTACAGATGGTCATGTAACTTTATCTTCTCATTCCCTTCTTCTGTCTACAGATCGTGCTCTGACTCTAGTTTTGATTCTGATGTTTTCAGTGTACCAGCTCTGTTTTCCACTCTATATACAATGCATGCATGTATTGTGTTTTTTCACCCACTCTGTATATAATGACATTTAACTATGGTCTTTATATCCTCACACCAATTCTAATATTCAGTTTGTACATTATATAAATTCAGTTTTGTCATTCACTCTGTATATAATGTCATGTATCTATTGTGCTTTCCCAGGCTGAGACTGAAATGGGTCATGTCGAATCAGTGCTCTACCTCAATTAACGCATTCAAAATAAAATAAATAAAATAAGGTAAATAACACACTAAGCCATGCATAAAAGGCAGAATGAAGCTGTTATAATCTGGTAATAATCTGAGTCTCTGAGTTCCATCATAATATGGACACAGGAAGGATGATTAATAAGGTACAACAGAAGGCACCTGTACCAGACTCCTAACACAACACTACACTCTCAGTTTCATTCCCACAACAGGGGCTCTGATCTGAGGGTACCCAAACCAGTGCAGACTGTCGAGTACAAGGACATGTCCTGTCTGGAGACATAATGAAGAGCCAAATATTGGAGAGGGACATGACCATCTCAGACACAGGACTCTTATTGTGCTTAGTATTTTGGAAATGAAAAAAAAAACTCTTGTTTTCATTTTGAAAAAAACTTTTATGATTCTGATTTCATTTTCTAACACAAACTACAGCCCATCCCTAGTATATCACTGGATTATAAAATAATGATTAAGTTGAAGGATGTGCTGTATAATAACTGGGACAAGATCCCCTTTAAGGTTAAGAAAACCACATTTAATCAGGCTCACTTATGCTTATCAACAAGATTAGCTGTGTATTTTTTTAAGTAAATCGAGTTGCCGTTTACCTTCAGTTTGAGTGCCCATTTGTTAATATAAGGGGAGCGTCTTATTAAAAATTATTTACTACTTTAATACCTTCACATTGTAAAAAGCGCTACATGTTTTCTTTCATTGGTGGACACTAATATTACATATTGCGATATATAAATGGCTTTTTATTGTTGTTTTTGCTGTCTTCTTTCAGTAATCACCTATCAGTTTTGAAAACTCTTTAAAATGATTAACCTTTAAAGACAGATCTTTGTGTCTCCAATCCTGCACCTTGTTTTAACACATGCTTCTGTTTTCTTTTACTATCCCATTTACCTGTTGTATAGCTTTCTTCAGATTCATCTCTCTCTCTACTGTCTCCATTCCATTTTCCTTCTCCAGTATACAATAATTATTTTGTAAAAGAATAGTTTCTGTATTTGAACCATAACATAAAGATTTGTTTGTAGCAGAGAGAAGAAACTATAACTTCACATCAGGCAGACTACATCAAAAATATGGAAAATCTCACAGTTTCTATCCCCAGCCATCAGAGATACCTTAATTAAGGGTATCCTATAGTCATATTTAGAAAACAAACTCCAGGTTGTTTCCTCTCCCATAAAAAAGAACCCGTATTCTCTTCAGCCTTCATCAGATATAATCTGCTGATTTATTGTTGTAGCTCCTCATACAGAACATTATTGCTTACTCTTGGAAAAGACAAAGTGGCTACCAGTAAGGGTATGAACTCCTGCTCAGATCCCTACTAAACAATCTTCTAAAAATGATTTCATGAACTCATTTCTGCACACTGCAAGACATTTTCAGGGAAAGAATATACAACTGATACCCATACCAACAAAATGTTCTCTGTATTCATGCCCCTTCCCCTAAAAGCACTACTCTAATTACAGATTGTCCCTATTAAGACCAAAAGTCAAGCAGCCCATCCCTATCACCATCAGAAACCCAGAGAGCTACTGGTTAGGATTATTTGCAAGGTTTAAGACCCATTTACAAAGGGCTAAGTATAAATGTATTAAGGACCATGGGGTATCATAAACCAGGCTAAGTATAAATGTATTAAGGACCACTGGGTATCATAAACCAGGCTAAGTATAAATGTATTAAGGACCATGGGTTATCATAAACCAGGCTAAGTATGAATGTATTAAGGACCATGAGGTATCATAATGATTTCATGAACTCATTTCTGCACACTGCAAGACATTTTCAGAGAAAGAATATACAACTGATACTCATACCAACAAAATGTTCTCTGTATTCATGCCCCTACCCCTAAAAG
This sequence comes from Protopterus annectens, assembly GCF_019279795.1. Taxonomy (NCBI): domain Eukaryota; kingdom Metazoa; phylum Chordata; order Ceratodontiformes; family Protopteridae; genus Protopterus; species Protopterus annectens. The sequence goes on along the minus strand of NC_056743.1, from coordinate 855,835,708 downwards.
GTACTGCTCTAATTACAGATTTTCCCTATCAAGACCAAAAGTCAAGCAGCCCATCCCTATCACCATCAGAAACCCAGAGAGCTACTGGTTAGGATTGTTTGCAAGGTTTAAGACCCATTTACAAAGGACTAAGTATAAATTAATGAAGGACCATGGGGTATCATAAACCAGGCTAAGTATAAATGTATTAAGGACCATGGGTTATCATAAACCAGGCTAAGTATGAATGTATTAAAGACCATGGGGTATCATAAACCAGGCTAAGTATAAATGTATTAAGGATCATGGGGCATCATAAACCATGACTATGTAGCTTCAGATCCCTTAGGAAATGCTTACCTCACAAAATATTATTTTTCACATGCCTTAAAACATACCTTTTTGAAAGTAATTTTGAATATGTTCTATATTATATCCTTTCTCATATATTCCTGTCCTACCAAGTATATATTACTACTTTGTCACAGAGGTCAAACTTAATACTGTCTTCAAAACCACATCCATGATCACAATTCTTGTGATCTGCATCTAGTTTCCTCATATCCTCTTTCTTAATAAATGTTTCCCCCTTCATTGCAATCCCTTCAGCTGAAGTTCATACTTGACCTTTTACCCTTACTCTTTCCTGTGTCTCACTTTTATTGTTCCCTACTTTATAGTACAACATAAGCTCATCATCTCTTTTTCCTTCTGCTATTCCTCATCCCTTCTGGACTCTCTTCCATTGACCTGAATGTTTCCTTCTTTTGCCAGCACTTTTTCGCCCTTCCACTTTTTACTTGCTATACACAGTGCATTTTCTTCAATTCTTCCTGCTGAGGTCCTGTATGTGTGAATTCATGGTGCTTTTCAATATCTGAAATCACACACACACACACACACACACACACACACATACACACACATATATGAGGTTTACTAGTTTATTTATGGCAGAACTTTGATAAAATCAGATTTACATATGATGCGGACATTTTAAATGAGTCGGTGACTCTGAAGTCACTTCCATGATGCCAAATAAATGACATAATGAAAGTAATGTGCACATACACAAATAAACAAACATCTGTATACTCCCATGGGGTTTTTATATATAAGTATACCCCAAATATGAAAAGTAGGTTTAGACAAAGCTGTTCGATCACATAGCATGTATGAAGTCAATGTAAAAAGTCAAAACTCTAGCTGCTAGCTGTGACAGCGCTGACAAAATACTACCTTCTCTGAATAATAATAATCTTCACTAAACTCTGGGAAAGTGGCCAGGGTCTATTGAGGCAGTCTACACAGCCATTCACAGACCTGCTGACCATTCCAAAACTGAAATTTCAAATACCAAGACAGTTTTTACCTGCAACGCTGCTGCCAGCTCATGGTGGAGGCATCACTATTAAGGAATGCTGACTACAGGGAGATGCAAGTAAACAGGGAGCATAATGAATGCTTACTTTAAATGGATTATGCAAAGGAATGCACGTGACCTAATGCACAACAATCAACACAAGGAATGTCATACAGTCAAAAAGAGTCTCAAAAGGATTTGTACAGCAGCAGTGATGTGGGCCAGGAAGTTCACAGCAATGAAATAGCTATTTCTCTCCCTTCTTCCTATATTATGAATAATGTCACACACACACATTATCATCCCTCATTTGGAAATGCAGGATTATGGAAATACTGCACACAAAACTTATTAATGGGGCTACAATATCAGAATGGTAAAGCATGTATTGTTTGAATTAAGTTGCATTTGCACAACAAAAACAACTGTTATATTCCGGCTTTACTTTGTATGCAGTTTGGGGGTACTACATCAAGTCTCAAGTTTTAGTCGGCAACCTACCTTTTAAAGGAGGTTATAAAGGCTGAAATATACACTGTGACTCAGTAAATCACAAAGCAGCCCTTTGATGATGTTTTGCTTTGCAGAGAGCTATGTTACAGATATCAGGGGGTCCATACTCAAGCAATAGGTCATGGACTTACAACTGCAGATCACTACCAAAGATTCCCTCTCCCTAAAATATAAGCTGTTTCAAGAGAATATGTAAGCATTTTGTCTCTTCGTTGCATATCTCATACATAGATTTTCGCACTAACATCTACCAATTTGTCCATCTGAGTGCAAAACTGAGTTTAGCAGATTATTTTTCGGAGTTTACCATAAAGGTGGCATCTATGGAAAGCTAAATCAACTTAAAATTAAGAGATGTTATGGATGTATGACCCGAAAGCCAAATCCACAAACAAAAATTTTATGTTAGCGCTTTTGTTCAAATTAGTTATACTTATTCAGGCAAATCAAAACAAAAAAACAGGTGTTTTAAATAATAAGCTAAATAAAAGTAATATGTAACACAAACATGTAAATGTAACACACACACACACACACACACACACACACACACACACACACACACACACAATGTAATACACATTAAATATGTAACTAAATAAGTGCATACACACACACACACACTGTATAAATGTAATATATATATATATATATATATATATATATATATATATATATATATATATATATACATATATACAGGTGTACTTCTAAATTTCAAAGTTTCAAAACTTTGAATTTCTTATGGTTGAGGCCATAAGATTGATGTTTTGAAACTTCAAAATTTAAATAAAAAAATATATTTTTTTATGTTTTTACAGGGGGGCAAGCCCCCCTTGCACCCTCCACCCCCCCTGCTAATTAAATATTCCAACTCTGAGGTTGCATTACAGTGAGGAAAATGGTAAATATCCCATTCCGTACTGTACGGTGATCTCCATTTAAATGGTTCGAAGTTTCAAAACCTCAATCTTATGGTCTAGACTCTAAGAGATTTTAAGTTTTGAAACTTTGAAACTTAGAAGTAGACCCATATACACACACATATACACACACACACACACACACATATATATATATATATATATATATATATATATATATATATATATATATATATATATATATTTATATATGCATACATACTCATGCTGCTATTGTCACACCCCCAACCCACTTGACAGTTGAAAATTAAACGTTTCCTTTTAAAACCATTAAATATATATTTTTTCATTAAATATATATTTTTGTAGCTCTTATTGATGGCATTAATTTAGAAAGTAGACGCAGTATGGCCTGTAAAAACCATGGCTTTGTTAAGTAATGTCTAGAAAATTGTACTCAGTAGAGTACAATGAGTATGCCTAGCTACTCCCTTGATATATATATGCATAACTGGGTAATATAAAAATTCTATGCATGTATCCACACATATCTGTGCTGTGTATGTGTGTGTGTGTGTGTGTGTGTGTGTGTGTGTGTGTGTGTGTGTGTGTGTGTGTGTGTGTGTGTGTGTGTGTGTGTGTGTGTGTGTGCACATGACACTCATATTAACGATATTGCACCCATATGCATGAAATTGATTGTAATGAGTTTGCGGACACACACACACACACACACACACACACACACACACACACACACACACACACACACACACACACACACACACACACATACACACACACATGCAGACACACAGATAACATAATACACAGTACAGATGTAAATAAATGTATGCACACATATGGGTCTATATTATATGTCCAAAGATTTCTAACTTCGAACACCATATGATCGACACCATATGGTCGAAGTTAGAAAACTTCAAACATTAAAAAAATAAATAAATAAAAAATAAAAAATGAAAGTAATGGCTCCGAGATCGCACTACAGTGTGGTAAAGGGAAGGGGAATCTTCTCTTTACCGCATTATAGTGCGGTCTCAGACGTGGTATATTTAAAGAGTGGAGGGTGTGGGGGCACAGCTCCCCACATGGGGGGTGAAGGGGGGCTTGCCCCCCCTGCCTACAACTGTTAGTTTTGGATTTGGGTTTTGTTTTGTTTTGTTTTATGTATGTTCGAAGTTTTCTAACTTTGATCATATGGTGTCGATCATATGGTGTTCGAAGTAAGAAATCTTCTGACATATAATATAGACAGACAGTCAATCAAAATAACCCTCAGAAGTTTTGGGCAGGTTTAAATAATCTACTACATCCTGGACAAACTTCAACCCCAATCCCTGCTGCTACTATTCATAAAACCCCTGAAGATGTTTCTGACAGTTTTAACTGATTCTTTACTGAGACAATTCAAGCCCTAGCTAGCCAACTACCTCCTAGCTCCCCTGGTCATGAATGTAGCACCCCTACGCCACTTCACTTATCCGTACCTTGATCAAAAAATTAAAACCCACTACACTTTCTGCTGATCAACTCCCTGCCGAATACCTACAAAAATCAGCTGATGCTATTGCTTACCCTGTCTCAATACTAATCAATCGAACCATAGTAGAAGCTAAAATTCCCACCTTCTGGAAAATATCCTATGTAATCCCACTTTACAAAGGAGGCAGCTCTACTGAATTCTCCAATTATAGGCCAATAGCTATACTCTCTCCACTTGCAAAGATTATGGAAAAATGTATTCATAGACAACTCATGCACCACCTAATCCAGAATCTTCTTATGGCAGACACTCAGCATGGTTTCCGTCCTCATCACAGCACTACTTCAGCCCTTCTAGCCTTTACCAACACCATAAACCATAATGGCAACAATAATTATATATCCTCAGCCCTCTTCTTGGATCTTTCCAAGGCATTCGATATCGTTGATCATCAACTTTTAATCCACACCCTGCAAACATTCTGTCTACATACTAGAGCCCTTCACTGGTTTCAATCCTACCTGAATGGTCGACAGCAGGCTGTCCTCTGGCAGAACAAACTCTCTAACCTTCTACCTAACACCCTTGGAGTACCACAAGGTTCTATACTAGGGCCCTTGCTGTTCATCTTCATTAATGACCTTTATACTGTCATCCCAAAAGTCAGCTGTATCCAATATGCTGATGACTCTACTCTGATTTGCTCGGCCACATCTCCAAAGAGTTATGGTCAGCTACCCAGACCACCTTTAATACAATAGAAAACTGGCTTTCTGAACGTCATCTGATCCTAAATCCCAAAAAACTAAAATGCTGTTATTTTCACCAACACATAGGTCTACCGCTTTCACCTTTACCATAAATTCAAATGATGGCACAATAATCTCCCCTGACCCGTCTACAAAACTATTAGGTGTCATCATAGATAATAATCTAAAATTCGACCTACATGTTAACCAAACTATCAAAACCATCAATAAAAAACTAGGGTCACTTTACAGAATAAAAGCCTTCCTAACCCCTCCAACTAAAATTGCCATAGCTCGCTCTCACCTTCTTTCAACCCTTCTGTATGCATCCCCTCTACTCTCGAATTTAAACAAGACTGTCCTTAACAAACTCTCAATTTGCTACAACCACATTGCCAGGTTTGCCACTGGGCTACCATTTAGGGCACATCATTGCATCAATCTAAATCAGCTTGGGTGGCTTGAACTACCCAGCCTAATCTAGTATAACCAACTGATTATGGCCTATAAAATCCTCTATAATCCAAACAATATTCCTGCACTTAAAACTATTATCACCCCCTATAACAATCCTAGACCACTTCGATCCTCTAACAAACTACTAATTCAGACTAGCAAAATTGATAACACAGCCGGTGACTCTCTCTTTGCAAACTCTGTAAGTAGATCCTGGAACTCTCTTCCAGCTGATATTACCTTACTTTCCACCTTAGGTCAATTTAAAACTAGACTCAAACAACATCTACCACTTAACTGGCTATGTCACTGTATCAGCCTGGCTAACTCCCTCTATAATGTGTAAAAATCTGTTAACCAGTTTACTGTGTAATTTAATTTAATCTTGATTTATGCTCTGGATTAACTCTAACCTGTGGAACTTGTTTAACTTGCTTGCTTATGTAATCTCTGTAAATAGTCTGTTTGTATTATGTAATGCTGGTATTATGTAATGCTGTATCTGCTTACCCTTGGAGCTTTTCTCCCTTGTCCTCTGCTGAAAATGGACATGCATCCATTCGGACTATCCCGGTCAACAAATCTAAAATAAATAAATAAAATAAAATAAAATAGACCCCACACATATTACATACATATATAATGCAATACACAATGTATATATAAATCAAATATAAATGCAGATACACACACATACACAATAAAAGTATGTATACATAGCTGGGTAATATAAAATATTCTGTACATGTATCTGTTTTTGTGCACTTGTACACTTGTGTGTAAATATATACATGACACAGATAACTAAATTAGAGCCATATGCATCAAATCACACACTCACACACATACGTTAATAAACAGACAAATGGAAATGCACAGTCAGAACAGTACAGTTATACAACAGTTGCATTTCAGTATTTGGCTCTCCAGCTTAGATCCTGGCTGTTAAGCTTCTGTGAGGCATCTGTACATCCTCCCTCATGGGATTTTGATGGAGTTTTATTTTCCTCCTCCATCTGAAAGACATGCAAGTACATGAATTTTCCAATGTTACAAATTGGCTGTACATACATATGTGTGTATGTGTGTGTGTGTGTGTGTGTGTGTGTGTGTGTGTGTGTGTGTGTGTGTGTGTGTGTGTGTGTGTGTGTGTCTGTGTGTGCGAGCACATGCTTGTATGAAGATGCATATGTCCTGCAATATAAAAGCATCATACCAGTAAACAGTTGCTACCTCATGGCTATTGATTGCCAAGATAGGGTTTGGCTCCCATCAGACCTAAACTTGATATAGAAGGTATTGAAAATAAAGAATGATAGCTACAATGTGAATATTATAAATATTCTATGCAATGGTGACTTGTGAAATAATGTAAATTAACTAATTCAGCAGATACAGTGCCTTTTGGCTTCAGATAACCTTAGAAGGTTTGAAACTAAGAGTGAATTATTATTTTTTTAATTTATTTTAATTCTCATTTGTTATGCGGACAAGGAATCATTTTGGTCATTTTAAGCCTAGCCATTTTATCCCAATGTAATACCATAGAAATGCTAGTCAATACCCAAGATTGCATTTAGTGGTGACTGCCCATGTCCAGGAGGGTTGTGGGCTCTATCCCCAGTAAGAATTTACAGTGCTCCATCCACTCATCCAGATTTCTCTTGAACAGTGTCATAGAGATGCTCTATTTCACATGAATTGGTAGCCTGTTCCAGAGATGCGACAGTTGCTAGGAGATAAATCTGTCCCTCCAGCATATCCTATTTAAGTTGCAGGCCATATTTAGGTCCCTGGAATGGGTATCCCTAGTCTCATTTGATTTATGGGTATGCAGTAAGTTCATTAGGTTTGGGTGTTGCATTGCTCTGCAGGCCAGGCATAGGTCTCCCCTAAGAAATCTATATGATATGGAGTATAGTGACAGGGATTTTAGTCAGTCTGTGTAAGGCACATGCTGGAGCCCCTTGATCATCTTTGTTAGAAACCTCTGTGGTCTCTCTAATTGCTACATGTGCTTAGTATGGTACATGCCAAACATGGTGTTATACTCAATTATGGGCCGGATAAGTGCCAAGTATAGGGGGTTATAACTTCTTTTGCTCTTGAGGCAATGTCTTTTTTAATCAAGTGTGCTACTTCAAAAGCTTTCCTTAATACAGTAGACACATGGTGGTCAAAGTTAAGGTCACAGTCAACTTGTGATCCCAGGTCACTTAAAACTTCATAAGTACTTAGGGTATTGTTGTTGATTTAATAGTGTGAGGGGACATTGTTTGTGCTGAAGGGAATGATGACACATTTCTTTGCATTCAGTTTGAGACCTTGACTAATACACCAGTTGTTGGTCTGCGTGAGACCCCCTGGAGTATACTGACATAATTTAGGGATTCAATGACTGCACCTAGTTTGCAGTCATCTGCAAACTTTGTCAGCCACAACCCCTTAGTTTTGACCTGAACTTCTGAGAAGTATATATCAAACAGTAGGGGGGGAAGGGCAGCACTGACCCCTGTGGCACCCCATTGGTAACAGGTCTGCTGGTTGATGTGGAGTCACCCTCTTTGACAGCGTGTGTCCAGTTTGTGAGCTAGTTGGCAACTCATCTTACAACGAAGGGGTTTACATTCAGTTTGTTAAGTTTATCGATAATGCTTGAATGTGGGACTGTGTCAAAAGCCTTTGCCAGGTCGAGGTATGCTTTGTGCACAGATTTGCCCTCATCAGTGGCCTTGGTCACATTTTCAAAGAAGTCCACCAGATTTAACAGGAAGGATCTGCCCTTCATGAAACCGAATGGGGTAGGATCCAGTGTTTGGAGACCACCTATGTCTATATTTATGAGGTCCATAATGATATGTTCCATGGCCTTACAGATGAGGCTGGTCAGGCTTATGGGTCTGTAATTCCCCAGGTCTGTTTCTAGGCCACCTTTGTAGAGGGGAATAACTGTTGCAGTTCTCCATTCCGCAGGAACAAAGCTTGTGGTTAGGCTATGATTGAAAAGGTTACTCAGTAATGCTAATTCATGATTTAGCCTGTTTAGAAGACAGTCTGGGGTGTCATCTGGTCCCACAGATGCTGTGTTTTTTGCCTTGGACAAGGTTTTGAGGACCTACTCTTCAGATATGTAAGGTGGGGGAGTTGGGGGAAGGTTTATTGTAAGTTAGGAGGGGATAAGGGAATGAAATTTTCACCAAACCTAGCCACCATCAAGTTTGCTATCTCTGTGAGATCAGTGTGTGTGATACCATTGGAACACTAGTTCTACACATGCTTGGGCCCTACCCTTTAGGTAACGTACGTAGCTGTAAAACCCTTACAGTTATATTTGACTGTACTTGCTAAGGAGCTCTTGAAGGATTTGACAAGTTGTCTTATTTGCTTGTTGAGGCTCAGAAAGGTACTTGCCTTTGTTTTCTTGGACAGCAACTTTTTGTGTTTATTGTAAAGTTTGTTGATGCTGGATGTCCACCATGGCAGATTGTTTTTACTTGGGGCTCTGGCTTTGATTCTTTCTGGTACGACTGAATTTATACACTTATGCAAGTGATTGTGCAGGGCTTTAGTGTAAGCTCCTGCATAGTTAAAACTTCCAGCTTGGGGTGGGGCTTGGAATGCATTTATACCTTCACCTAGGAGAGTATAGTTTCCCTTGGTGAAGTTTTTAGTTTGATTTCACCCTTTGTGAGTTCTGATGTTAGTGCCAGCTCAAATGTGATTGATTTGTGGTCAGTTTTAACTAATGAGGGTCTGACAGTTGTGGCAGTGCATCTGTTTGACATGTTGGTGAAGACCAGATCCAGAATATTTGTTCCCCTTGTGAGGGTATGGACAATTTGTTCCAGGGTATTTGAATTAACAAAGTCAAGGAATGTTTGTGCTAGTGAGGTAGGGCTAGCATAGTTTTCTCACTTGATAGTGGGATAATTGAAATACCCCATAACCAGTGTATTTGGTAAAACTGGATTTTCTCCACTTTGGTCAAGTAGGCTTCATGGGCATCATGACCCATGGTGGGGGATCTAGAACTGGCTATGACTTGAATGAGAGTCTTACCCACTGTAACCTGGATCTGGAGTAACTCAATGGAATTGTCCAGTCTAACTAGATGGAAGGTGAATTTATCTCTAATATAGATTGAAACACCGCCTCCTTTGTTATTCAAACATTCATTCATTTTACAGTCTAAAGGTGTGGAAGGCATTGTAGCCTTGCAAGGCCAGGGTACTGTATGAGGCCTTGAATCAGATTTCTGTGACTGCACAGACATCTACATCTTTTCATTATAGAAGTACTTCCAGGAAGTGCAGTTTTTGGTTTCAGCTCTTAGCATTTAGCAGCATGGCACTTATTTTGTTCAGACTGGTTAGTTTTACATCGATAATGTTGTTTTCGAGACCTTGCCTAAAAAAAAGCCTTTGCCAGCAGCTGAAAGTCTAGAGGTGCCAAGTGCAAACCATCTCTGGCAAAGCAGAAAGGTTTGTTGACCATGGCTTCCCAGGCTGACAGGAACAGGATCCCCTTTGAATGACACCAAAAACTGAGCCAATTATTGAAATCAATCATTTTTTTATTTATACTGTGGCATCATTCTAGGTGACGGTAGTATGTTGCTCAAGGCTACAGACATACCTGCCTGGACACATACTCAGAGAGCTCAACCATGTCTGTCTTTATATAGTCCAGTGAGGTACATCTCAGGTCATTCACACCAACATGAATTTATGATAGAGTCATAATGGTGCTTATTGCAGAGAGACCTGAGTACATGCGTTATCTAATGAATCCTGGCACCAGACAGGCAGCTGACTGTGACTTTCTCCTTGTCCAGCCTGGTGAATGGGACATCTGTATTTCTCAGTATTGAGTCTCCAATGACAAGGAAATTTGTTTTTTGACTGTTATGCCTTACCGGCTTGGTGGGTGAGAGACTGATGCTGCTATATGTTACATGTGCTGTGGGGGCTGTGTTAGTTGTAGCAGTCTTGTGTTTTGGAGGTCTTTGGTGTTTCGGTAAGTTTTTCGAGGAAAACCTCCACATATGTCGATTTACGTGTTTGATGCGTACTATGTATATGAGTAGTGGTATGTGTAGTGGTAAAATGAGCATATGTAGTGATAGGTGAGTTGACAACCTGCTCTGTGTTACTGTTTTGAGTGAGAGAGAGCATGGATTCAAGATTCTTGGTGTAAATACATCTCTTGCACTGTGTACTAGAGTGTGTTATTAGTAGAGGATTGTCTGTGTACATGAGACAATTGTTACACTGCCTCAAGAGACCCAAGACAACAAGGATGGCAGGAAAAACAAGGGTAGTCTAACTGTCCGTAATTCTAGGTTGAAGACTGTTATCACTAGGGATGGCTATTTAGAATCAATCACGGAGGACCTCAGTGGATGGCTATTTCTGCCTGGGTTTTAGGGAAAATTTGTTGAATTTAACTGTCCAGCTTTGGCGTATAACTGAGCAGCAATGCGTGGTGCTGCGCAATGCACAAACAAGCATAAACCTGCTCAAATGCAGGGCCTAAATACCAGAAGCTAAAAACTTGAAAAAAAAATTAAAAAGATTCAAAAGGACCAATGAGGATGGTTATTCAAAGCCCTAGACCAGCCTTCCTTTACCAGACAGGTCCCAGTCAGCGCAATTCTCTCACAAAAGTGCAGATAAGCCCCGTCCAATCCAAGATGGCCTGGAAAACATGTTAAGAGCAAACAAACCACTACAAGCAGTTCCAGAAACAGCAAGCCTATATCTCAAATATGGTACAGCTACTAGCTACCCTAGTTTTAGTGGGAAACACTAGAGAATGTTTAAAACAGCAGACAAATAGTAGTGAGACACTAAAACATTTAAAACAGCAGAAAATCAGCAAGGAGGCTCTAAAGAATGTTTTTAACAGATCAGTTATTTAAACATTGCTTTGCAGGAAAACCACAGCAAAAAGAGCAGATAGCTTGAAAACAGTGAAAAATACCAGTACATACTTAAACAGTGAAACTAACAAAAAAGCTTTGTAAACAGTGAAAACAGAAATAAAATTTGATTTAATAGGCACAGTAAAGTAGACAATTGCATCTGTATTTATATATCTGTGTGTGCATATATATATGTGTGTGTGTGTGTGTGTGTGTGTGTGTGTGTGTGTGTGTGTGTGTATATATATATATATATATATATATATATATATATATATATATATATATATATATATATATATACATATATATATATATATATATATATATATATATACACACACACACACACAAACACACATATAGATATAGATATAGATATATGCATGTGCGTGTGTGTGTGGGGGGGGGGGACCAGCCCTTTGGTTTAACGTTTGGAATATCCAGAATGTCAGCATTACTTAGAGTTAAGTTGTAGTACAGTGGGGATTGGGAATTTGCTTTTTCCTCACTGTTTTGTAGATATATATATATATATATATATATCTATATATATTAAGCCGCGGTGGTACAGCGGTTGCGTTGTTGCCTCACAGCAACAGGTTCTCCCTTTCGATTCTCAGCTAGTGTGCAGGGAGTGCCTTCTGTGTGGAGTCTGCATGTCCTCCCCGTGACTGAGTGGCCTCCGGAAGACATGCATGAATGGGCGTGCCTTCGCTGAAGGTTGGGCATCGGGCTGGCAACTCGGCACCATAAAAATCTACTGCCAATCATTAGCGGACCGGAGTACCACTGTGGCGATCCCTTACTGGGAAAAGCCGAAAAGACAAACAAACAAACATATATACATATAAGTAGCAGAGGCTGTGGGGGCACAGTATCCAAATAAAGAAATTGAACAACTAACACGGCAAAAAGATAATAAAAACATTCAAACAAATACATCAGGTTAAAAACACAGTCACTGCAAAAATAATGGTTGGTATAATGGTTAAGGGGTTAACCTCACAAACACAAGGTACAAGGTTTGATTCTTACATTTTGAAAGGACAATGGCTAGGCTTAAAATGGCCCACAAAAACAGCTAGCCTAGTACTTACCTATGAACCTATGAACCTATGAAAACATGTTTCTTGTTTTTTTTTTTTTTCTTTAGCTTGATCAATTTACATTAAATTTTGTTAGTTTTCAACTTCAGGTAGCACACTATATGCCTATATATATATATATATATATATATATATATATATATATATATATATATATATATATTCAACTGTGGAAGCATGAGCGATGTTATAATAAAATGGCTTAATCTGCAGTAAACTATAATAGTAAAACACCCCACTGCCTAGCACTAAGGAAAGTTAATCTGGTTAGAACTACCACATCACCTAGCACTTTCTCAGTTAACTACAACACACTGACTTCTCTATAAACCAGAAAATTGCCCCATCCTTAACAACTTAATACAACAGTACTCCCCCAATAGAATTTCACACTCTAGAGAAAAAACATTAATCACTACAAGCAAATCATCTAATACTGCAGGTGATTCCCTATATTCAAATGCTGTAGCTAAACTATAGAATCACATCCCACTATCACTGAAACCCAATCAGACTGCACACTCATTTAAAACACTAGAACGTTGCGTATCAGCTCAATGGATCTGCTCTTGTATATACCCAGGATAAATGCCACTGTAGTCTTCAGCTTGCCATATTGTCAAACCATTTCTCTTCATTCCAAATCCTATGCCCCATGTCTAGTCTTCACCAATACCTGAATGGTTTTACAAGCATCTCTGAGCCAGATACATAGTTTTGTGCACTGCTCACTCCCCATTTCTCTTTTTCTGATGTAAGCCTTATGAAAAAAAAAAAAAAATATATATATATATATATATATATATATTTTTTTTTTTTTTTTTTATTCAGCTGCTCTTACTGTAACTTAGTTGCTCTTCTGCGTGCTGTTATCTGTTCAGTCGCTCTCACTCTGCACTTATTACTGCTTGTTAGTAGCCTTCTAATTTACTGCTTTCTGCACTTGTTTTTTTAGTCATTTGTTAATTTAATTGCATTTATTTGAACTGTATTTGCCATAGTGTTGCTACACACTCGGGTGTGCTGGCCTGCACTACAATTCAAATTGTATTTACTGCTGTTTTAGCTGTTTTTCTGTAACAAAAAAAAATTCTAAGCTTGTTTCCTGCCTATCCTGTAGCTAGTCAAGTCCAGATACAGACTTCCTGTATCCAGGACTCTTTGTAAGCTTCTGAGCCCCCCAAGCCTTTCCGTGTTGGAGGGAAGCCTTCTAGCTTATCAGTGGGAGTGGTAAGCATCAGGTAGCCTATCTACCACAAGAGGAGTGATCCCTGGTCCAGACATTGTAGCTATTGGCTGTTTGAGCAGTTTTTTTCCATCTCTTTCAACTTTCTGGTTTGAAAGCCACACTTGTGCCTGTTTCCCACCTTTCTTATAACTAGCCTAGTCTGGTTATAGAGTTGCTGTATCCAGGATTGTTAGTAAGCTTCTGAGCCCCCCCAAGCCTTTCTGTGTTGGAGGGAAGCCTTCTAGCTTATCAGTGGGAGTGGTAAGCACTAGGTAGCCTATCCTCCATGGGATGAGTGAGTTTTGGCCCAGAAATTGTAGTTTATTTGGCCGTTTGGGCAGTTTTCCATCTCTTTCAACTTGCTGGCTTAAAAGCCTATGTTTGTACTTGTTCCCCGCCTTTCCTGTAACTAGTCTAGTCCAGGTACAGAGTTGCTGTATCCAGGACTCTTTGTAAGCTTCTGAGCCCCCCAAGCCTTTCTGTGTTGGAAGAAAGCCTTCTAGCTTATCAGTGGGAGTGGTAAGCACTAGGTAGCCTGTCTACCACGAGAGGATAGGTTCTTGGCCCAGAAATTGTAGTTTATTGACCATTTGGACAGTTTGTCCATCTCTTTCAACTTTCTGGTTTAAAAGACCACATCTGCGCTTGTTTCCCATCTTTCCTGTAACTAACCTACTGGGTAGCACTAGAAAGTCTTAAACTGATACAAGCCTTCTAGCTTAGAAGACAAACTTTGGAGTGATTAAGTATCAGTTTTCTGTACTTTCTTGCTGTACTTAACTGTTTTCCACCTAAACGCAGATTTTCCAGCATTTATTGTGATTTAAAAGCTTGTTTTTTTCACATATTGTACTTATTTGACTGCCTGCACTTTTAAAAAGTTGTTTTTTGTTTAAATAATTTGTTTAACTGTTGTAGGCTACACACTAAAGTGCATTAGCCTTTTCTGATCATTTGTAGTCGTTTGAAGCTGTTTTCAATGTATTTTTTTTACTGTTTTTGCCTTATCTTTTCAAAAAAACAAACAAAAAAAAAATTCCTTGTTTCCTGCCTTTCTAAGCTAGTAAAGTCAAGTTTTCAGGCTAGTGCTGAATTCAGGGCTGTGATACTAGTTCCTGAGTTGCCCATATCTTACTTGGATAGAAGGAAGTTTCTCTGTTCACCTTTGAGAGAGGGCAGCTTTGAGCAACCTCTCTGTCCCTGGAGGAGTGATTCCAGCCCAGAAGTTAGTAGTTTATTGACCATTTTGGACTAATTTCTATCTCTATAATTTCCCTACTATAAAAACTGCGTTTGCACGGTTTTGCGCACCTGGTAGTGCCCGTTAGCTATGATTAAATTATTCCCGACTCCACTAAGTCTCCTCTTCAGTTTTTCCCTTGAAACTAGTCTAACTCTAAACCTAAGCACTCAAAAAGCATGTTACAGCCCAGCACTTGCTCAGACCTAATAGCAAAAGGGTTTGCATCTAGAAATAAAGAGGTTATAGTGCCCCTCTACTTGTCACTCATTAGACCCATCATAGAGTACAATGCCCCATTTGGGATGTACCTCACAAGACACTTCCAACAACTGGAAAGACCACAAAAGTACCTCACCAAGAGGATTACTGGCCTCAAACATATGTCCTATGCAGCCCAACTGAAAAAACTCCGGCTGTACTCAGTGGCATATTGCTTACTGAGAGGTGATCTCTGCCTGACTTACAAAACCATGTCCAACTCAGAATTGATGGACATGCTCCACGTAAAGAAATCCAAGTCACTGCGAGCCATGTGTTCTAGTGAGCTAAACCTCACCACAACAATAAATAGAACATGCAGGAGGGATAGATTCCTGTCACAGAGACTCCCCATGCTTTGGAACAAAATTCCAGATTACATCAGGTAGAGCCCCTCACTAACACTCTTCAAGAGAAACCTTGACGAGTAGATGGGTAACAGAAAATACACCCCTGGGATAACTTCATTGGCTCTGCTTGACAGAGGATCAGTTAATTAATCAGTGGGCCGACACACTCTGGCTAGGCTTATAAAAGCCCTCGGGCAGATATGAACCTATGATAGCAGTATATAATTGTCTCTGAGCCTGCTTAATACCCCACCTCTTTACAAAAAAAAGTATATTTTATGCGCCACCAAATTCCTTCCATTTCCATTTCATTGGAATTCTTAGTACTAATGCCAAGATCTATTACCTACTTGAGAAACCCAGTAATAAATGTACTACTTCAAAAGCGTGGTGTTTAACATCTACCAAACGCATAAGCATCTCGTATACTGTAATAGTTGCCTTTATTTCAAATGAATGCAATCTAATTACTAAATGTAAGTGCAGTTATTAGTGTAAATTCCTTAATGTCTGTTCACATAATTACTGAATTTTGATTTAAAATGTTTTTAATATGTTGGAGCTTTTTCTCCCCAGGCCTCTACTAAAAAGTTTTTTGACTAATCACAGTCAGGGAAGCTCAGTAAACAAAAGCAAAATAAAAATATATAAATAAATAAATAATACATTTTTGCTTATACTGTAAAATTGCTGTCATTTTGTTGCAATATGGAAGTTTTTTGGTCATGCTTCCGCTAAAAAGGGGTTACTACTGCCCAGATGTACCTTTCTTGAAAAAAAAAAAAGGAAATAAATAATAATAAGATAGGTTCAGTGTTAACTCTGCCCCCCTCTCACTCCCTTAAGGGCCCATCTCTATACCGTAAGAATGCAAAATTTCCTGTAATCATGGCTGCACAGGTAAAAACCACACTCTCCAAAGCCAAGAACACAGCATCCATGGGACCTGACAACATCCCAGGCTGCGTTCTACACAGATTACAAAACAAACTGGCACCCGACCTAATTACCATATTCAATCATAGCCTCACCTCAGGCGTTGTGCCCACTGAATGGCACACAGCGACGATTATCCCACTCCACAAAGAGGGAGCTGCCACGGACCCCGGGAAATACCCCCCCTGGGAACTACCACCCCATTAGCCTGACAAGCCTGGTCTGCAAGACTATGGAACGTATCATCATGGAACTTATAAACAATGACACTGGTAATCTCCAAACTCTGGACCTCACCCAGTTCAGTTTGTAAAAGGCAGATCATGTCTCCTAAACCTGACAGACTTCTTTGAAGTGGTTACCAAAGCCGTAGATGAGGGTGAAGTGGTTCACACAACCTATCTAAATCTCACCAAGGCTTTTGACACCATCCCCCACTCTGGAATTATAGCTAAACTCACTAAACTAGATTCAGACCAGTTGTTTTACATTAGGAAGGTTTGTTGCATGCACTGTGGTGGCAGGACAGGTAGCTTTCATCCTTCTAAGTTGGAAACTGCTGATTGAGAGTTCAGTGTCTGTTATTCCTAAAGTGTATTAGTTCTGGTTTATGCACTTGGGCTTCAGGCCAGTTATTTTACATTAAGAAGGTTTGTGGTCTGCACTCTTGTGGGAGGGGAGGCTGGACTCTGCCCTTCTGAGCTGGGAATTTCTGGTTAAAGGTTTATAGTGCCTGAATATTTGAACTGTATCTTACAGAAATTGGTACATCTTGTTTGCTGTAACATAGACTAGATCCAGGCCTGCTGAATCTAGCTTTGTTTGTATGCTTGTTGTTTGTTTGCTTGTTATTTCCCTGGAACGCTAATTCCACCTAAAACGCAGCTTCTCAGCGCTTCTGTGTATCCCTAGTGATATCTGCATTGCTTACTGTACTTATTTCCTTGCTTCACTTGAAAAAAAGTTACTGTTTGTCATTTTTGCATTTAAGTTACCTGTAACACATTGCACTTAAGTTACCTGGCACTTGCTCACTAAAGCAATTATATAAGTCAGCACTAAAAATTAAAAGCACTACACCCTCACTCCCCACTGGCCCTTGTTTTCAATTATAAAGGAATTCCCAATATTATTCTAGCATGTCCAAAGGTCAGTTGTCAATCTCCTCTCCAGTCCAGCTGGTGAATCTGGGAATCTTGAGGCAATGTTACAACTGCCTCATGTACACAGACAACCCTCTCCTCCTCCCAACAAATTCCAACACATGTGAGAGATGCAACCATATAGCCAAACTGGAGGCTAAGCTCTCTCAACTCAGTACTGGCAAAACCAGTCAGGAGGAGAAGGAAACCACACTCACTACAATTCCAGTCTCACATAGACCTACCACGACAGCAAACCAAACACATAATCACACAAAAACATACTCGGAGGCTCTAAATAAAGATCTGCCCAAGCAGCAGAGACCTCCAAAGCAGACACCCAAGCAACCGCTACCCCAAAACAAAACACGTGCAACACATATCTCACAAAGCCAGTGTGCCGAACAGTCACAGCCCTTAAGGCTAAACAACACACCTGATACACTTGTAATAGGTGACTCTATCGTCAGGCACACTGACGTCCCGCTCACCAGGTGAACAAGGAGAAGGTCACGGTGAGCATCCTGTCGGGCGCTAGAATCCGCCACATAACACAAGCACTCAGGTCACTCCAAGGCAAGTACAAATATGACTCAGTCATTGTCCATGCTGGTGTGAATGACCTGAGACGTACCTCCCTGGACTACATGAAAAGAGACATAGAGGAGCTCTCTGAGCATGTAGCCCAGGCAGGTATGACCCTGACCTTGAGTAACATCTTACCCTCACCAAGAATTATGCCACAATATGAAGACAAGATGATCAATTTCAACAATTGGCTTAAGTACTGGTGTCATTCAAAGGGGATCCAATGCCTGTCAGCCTGGGATGATATGCTCGACAAGCCACGATGCTTTGCTAAGGACGGCTTGCACCTGTCACCTCTGGGCTTTTGGATATTGGCAAAGGCTCTTGCTACCCCCATAGTGCCTTTTTTAGGCAAGCTCAAAAGACAAACCCACCTCCATAGGTATCACAAGGGATAAGAAACTAAGAGTAATGCTACTCAACGCCAGAAGTCTAAACCTCAAGATGCACGCACTTGAAACTCTCCTTAGCATGGAGAACATCGATATCTGTGCAGCAACAGAAACCTGGTTCAGGGCTCCCGAGAGCACCCCAGCACTACCAGGTTATACCTCATACCATGCTTTTCGGCCCCAAAACTTGGACCGAACCACAAAAGGAGGGGGAGTATCGATATTCATCAAAGATACCCACACCTCCAGGTTGGTGGCAAAGCACAAAGCATCACAGACTATCCATGTGCAACTAACAGTGGGTAAAACTGCCTTCCAGTTTATAGCCTGCTACAGACCACCCTCCCAAACCCAGGAACCCCACTCGGCCTTCCTGAGAACACTGGAAAATATGAAGGTCTCTCCAAACACCATTATATTGGGTGACTTCAACTACCCAAACATAGACTGGGAGCATTACTCTAGCTCCAACACCCTAGCCCAAAGGTTACTAGAATTCATAAACTCAAATGCTATGGAACAACTTGTTACCACTCCCACAAGAGGGGAAAACATACTGGACCTGATCATCACCAACATGGGGACTCTATGCTCCAGACCAGAAGTGTATCCTCACTGGTAAGATCAGACCATAAACTGATCTCACTGGATATTCACATCCCGACCCCACCCGCTGCCCAGAAAACCACAGTGAAAAACTTCTCTAAAGCAAATTTCACACTCCTCAAAACTGAGGTGGAATCCTTCAAAGCCCCCGGGCCTGTGGAAAATATGGTCCAGACTGCAGAATCCTTTATAAATGCATTCTATGAACACCTTCAGGAATGCATGGATCATGCAATCCCAAATAAAACCAAGACCCAATCCTCCAAAGGCAGACATCCTGTCTGGTGGACCCCAGCCATAAACAAACTATACAATAGAAGGAGGAAGCTACTACATGATAGAGCAAAATCCCAAAATGGGAAGGCATCTCTGATCAGTATTAGCAAAAAACTAAGGGCACTCATAAAATCGTCTAAGGCCAGCTTTGAGAGAAAAATTGCACAGGACACTAAGGATAATCACAAGGCTTTCTTTAGTTATGTTAGGAACCTGGGTGGGAATTCCCAGATATGCTCAGAATTAGTCCAAAATGACAAAAAATACACCGAACCCACAGACATTGCCAACATCCTAGCTGACAGGTTCAGCACAGACTTCTCCCCCCCTCCCCACCAAAAGGGCAAATATCTATCCCAGCAGAGTGCTGCCCCCCTGACATCTCAGATGCTCAGGTAAGAGCAGTCCTCTCCAAAGCAAAAAACACAGCATCAATGGGACCAGACGGTGTTCCGGACTGCATCCTACATGAACTCCAAGAAGAGCTAAACCCAAACATAAAACTACTGTTCAATCTCAGCCTTACTACAGGATATGTACCCAAAGAGTGGTGTACAGCAACAGTGGTCCCTCTCCACAAAGGTGGTGCCTCAACGGACCCTGGAAACTATCGCCCCATAAGCATGACTAGCTTGGTCTGCAAAGCTATGGAAAGGATCATCATGAACCTCATAAATAAAGATATTGGGGACCTATAGACACTGGATCCTACCCAGTTCAGCTTTGTTAAGGGCAGATCCTGCCTCTTAAACCTGGTCGACTTCTTTGAAACAGTCACCAAGGCCATTGACGAAGGGAAGGTGGTCCACACAGCCTACCTGGACCTCGCAAAAGCCTTCGATACAATACCCCACTTGGGCATTATAGATAAGCTCACCAGCTTAAATATAAACCCCTATGTCACTAGATTGGTTGCAAACTGGCTCAAGGACAGAACTCACATGGTTAGAATTACTGGAGCCATGTCAGACTCCAAACAAGTTACAAGTGGTGTCCCACAAGGCTCAGTCCTGGGACCTCTCTTGTTCGGTATATATTTCTCGGAGGTACAGGCCAACACAGAAGAACTGTGGCTGACCAAGTTTGCAGATGACTGCAAACTGGGTGCCATAATCGACTCTCCAGCCGACACAAGCATCCTCCAAAAGGGCCTCATAGAAACAGACAACTGGTGCCAGAGCCATGGCCTCAAGCTAAACGCCAAAAAGTGTATAGTCATCCCCTTTGGCAAAAACAAAGTGCTCACAAATTACCACATAGGTGGTAATCCATTAAGTACAGAAGAAGTAATTAGGAACCTGGGGACCCAAGTTGATAGCAATCTCTCATTTGACAACCACGTGGCCAAAGTGGTTAGAAAAACATTTTATATAGCCCACCTAATCATGAAGGGATTCACATCTAGATTAGGGGAGGTCATCGTGCCTCTTTACTCATCCCTCATCAGGCCCATAATCGAGTACAATGCCCCTTTTGGGATGTACCTTACCAAACACCTGCAGCAACTGGAAAGACCCCAAAAGTACCTCACCAAGAGGATCAAAGGGCTCAAACAGATGCCATATGCTGCCCGGTTAAAGAAACTCCAGCTCTACTCAGTAGTATACCGCCTGCTCAGAGGCGACCAGTGCCTGACGTATAAAGCCATGTCCAACCCGGGATTAAGGGACATGCTACACCTCAAAAAATCCAAATCCCATCGAGCTACACGCTCGAGAGACTTGAACCTCAGCACTGAAATAAATAGGACATGCTGGAGGGACAGATTCATAACCCAGAGGCTCCCTTCACTCTGGAATAAAATCCCAGTCCAGATTAGGCAGAGTCCCTCATTGACTCTCTTCAAGAGGAATCTTGATGAGTGGATGGGAGATCGTAGGTTTACCCCGGGTATCACTTCTGTGTCACTGTTAGACAGAGGCACAGTATACTAACCTCGAAAAAGGGCATAGCAAAATTAATTTAAAATGGGTGGCGAAAGCCAAACATACTCTGGCTAGGCTTATAAATGCCCTAGGTATGAACCTATGAAACTAAGTATAAATCCCTATGTCCAAGATGGGTTGCCAACTGGCACACTGACAGAACCCACACTGTGAAACTGGGAAAACTATTCATGTACCATTACACTTGCCCAACGCTTTCTAGAATTCATTAATTCCAATGCCCTGGACCAGCTCATTCTTACTCCCACTAGAGGTAGCAATATCCTTGACCTGGTCATTACTAACATGGGTGACTATTGCTCTACACCAATAGTCAACTCCTCCCTGGTTAGATCTGATCATAAGCTAATCACCTTGGAAATCCACATCCTTCCCACCCCCCCAACAAAGGTAACCACCATGAAAAACTTCTCCAAAGCTAACTCTGGGCTCCTAAAAACAGAGGTGGCTAACTTCACACACCCATGCAAATGGAGAATAGTTGCATGACCGCCAAATCATACACCAATGCACTGTATGAACATGTACATAAATCCATACCCAATAGAACAAAGATGCTCTCCTCAAAAAAAAGGAAGCCAATCTGGTGGTCCCCTGCCATAAACAAATTCTACAACAGAAGGAGGAAACTGATGTGGAGTAAGGTGAAGTCCCAAGACTGGAAAAACTCCCTTATCAGCCTCAACAAAAGGTTGAGATCCCTCATCAAATCCTCTAAAGCTAGCTATGAAAACAGAATTACAGCAGATAGTAAAGACAACCACAAGGCCTTCTATAGTTATGTAAAGAATATCCACGGCAATACCCAGATTTGCTCTGAGCTACTGCACAATGGTACCTCCTATAATGAACCAACAGATATTGCAAATATACAGGCTGATAGATTCAGTGCTAACTTTACCCCCCCAAAAAAAAGGACCAATCACAGTACCAGTAGATTGCCAGGCACCCAGTATTACTGCTGCACAGGTTAAAACAGCACTGTCCAAGGCCAAGGATACAGCTTCTATGGGACCTGACAGTATCCCTGGCTGTGTTCTACATGAACTACAGAGTGAACTGGCACCTCGCCTGTGTGCCCTGTTCCATCACAGCCTCACCACAGGCTTTGTCCCTACCGAATGGCGCACTGCTACAGTCATCCATCTCCACAAAGAAGGAGTGACTACAGACCCCGGGAACTATTGCCCCATTAGCCTGACGAGTCTGATATGCCAAGCTATGGAACTCATCATGGACCTAATAACCAGGGATATAGGGAATCTCTAAACTCTGGATCTTACACAGTTTGGTTTTGTGAAGGGTAGATCATGCCTGCTCAACTTGGTCGACTTCTTTGAGTCAGTCACCAGAGCTGTGGATGAAGGTAAGATGGTTCATACAGCCTACCTTGATCTGGCCAAGGCCTTTGATACCATTCCCCACTCAGGAATCACAGAAAAACTTACTAAGCTAGGCATCAACCCCTATATCACTAGGTGGGTTGCAAACTGGCTCACAGATAGAACTCACGGTGTGAAAGTAGCTAACTCCAAGCCAGATTGCCCATCAGTTATGAGTGGAGTCCCACAGGGTTCAGTCCTGGGTCCTCTCCTGTTTGGTATCTACTTCTCTGAAGTCCAGGCCAACACGAAGAGACTCTAGCTGACAAAGTCTGCAGATGATTGCAAGTTGGGAGCTTTTATTAACTCCCCAAGTGATGTTGATATTCTGCAGAAAGGCCTTAATGAGACCAATTGGTGTCAGAACCATGGCCTTAAACACTCAATGCCAAAAAATGTGTCTTCACCCCCTTTGGGAAAACCCGGTTCCCTTGAATTACCACATTGATGGTAGTCCACTGAACACAGAAGGTGTTATAAGAGATCTAGGAACATAGGTTGACAGCAACCTCTCTTTTGACCACCATGTTGCCACTGTGGTCAGAAAGTCCTTCTATGTGGCACATCCCATTACAAAGGGTTTTGCATCCAGGAAGAAAAAGGTCATTGTCTCCCTCTACTCTTCTGTCATCAGGCCAGTCATCGAGTACAATGCCCCATTTGGCATGTACCTCACTAGACACCTGCAACAACTGGAGAGGCTGGAGAAGTACCTCACAAAGAAGATCCTAGGCCTTAAACACTTGTCCTATATGGATAGACTCAAAAAACTCCAACTATTCTCTGTCTCATATCGCCTACTTAGAGGCGATCTCTGCTTGACTTACAAAGCCATGTCTGACCCAGCTCTTTTAAAAATGCTACATCTAAAGAAATCCCAATTGCTCCGCACCACATGCTCCAGAGACCTCAACCTCATTACCACAATCAACAGAACATGCTGGAGGGACAGGTTCATAACCCAGAGACTGCCCATGCTATGAAATAGACTTCCCATACATGTCAAGCAGAGCACCTCAGTGGCCCTTTTCAAGAGAAATCTTGATGAGTGGATGGGAAATATAAAATTCATGCTGGGGATCACTCCAGTGGCTCTACTCAACAGAGGCACTAGGAACTGAGGTTGGGTGGCTCGATGCCAGGGTAATCCTATGGGCTAGGCTTGTAAAATCTCCAGGGCCATTAGCCTAGTACACACCGATGAACCTATGAGTGTATTGTTATGGACCTTATAAACAAGGACATAGGCAATCTCCAAGCACTTGACCCCATGCAGTTCGGATTCGTTAAGGGCAGATCTTGCTGTTGAACCTGGTTGACTTTTTTGAGACTGTTACCCAGGTCCTGGATGAGGGAAAGTCAGTACATAAAGCTTACCTTGACTTGGCCAAAGCCTTTGACACAATCCCCTACTCGGGGATCATCAAAAAGCTAACACAACTTGGTGTAAATCCCTGTCTCATTGGGTGGGTGGCCAACTGGCTTACTGATAGGACCCACAAGGTCAAAATAGGTGCCTCCATCTCTGACAGCAGACCTGTCACTAGTGGTGTTCCCCAGGAATCTGTCCTGGGACCCCTACTGTTTGGCATCTACTTCTCAGAGGTCCAGGCAAAGACAAAAGGCCCATGGCTGACCAAATTTGCAGATGACTGTAAGTTGGGTGCTTTCACTGACTCCCCAAATAATGTTAACATACTACAAGAGGGTCTCACAGAAACAAATGATTGGTGCCAAAGTCATGGCCTTAAGTTAAACACAAAAAATGTATTATCATACCATTCAGCAAAAAGATTGCCCCTATTGAGTACCACATCAGCGGCAACTCCCTAAGCACACAACCTGTAGTGACAGAGCTGGTACACAGGTTGACAACAATCTCACATTTGACCATCATGTAGTGGCAGTGGTCAGAAAAGTCTTTTACTTGGTTCATCTCATAAGTAAAGGGATTGCCTCCAGAAAAAAAGGAGGTTATTACTTCTCTGTACTCCTTCCTCAATTAGGCCAATAATTGAGTACAACGCCCTGTTTGGTATGTACCTCTCCAAACACTTGCACCAGCTGGAAAGGCCACAGAAATACCTCACAAAGAGAATCCATGGCCTCTAACACCTGTCTTATATGGACAGGCTCAAATCATTTGTTTAGAGGTGATCTGTGTCTTGCCTACATGGCAGTCTCAGACCCTGCACTACTAGACATGCTCCATATCAGTAAGACTACCTCCTCACATGTGTGTGTGTGTGTGTGTGTGTGTGTGTGTGTGTGTGTGTGTGTGTGTGTGTGTGTGTGTGTGTGTGTGTGTGTGTGTGTAAATATCTTTATCATAAATTTGTGTGTGTGTATTTATCCTAAATGCAGACCTACCTACAATGTGGAAAAATGTATTGGGTCTACAGGTGCCAGATATTTTATTACCACTCTGACACCATCAGCACAAAATTTACCACTACCAGCAACTTTAAAATATACTGCCACTTTACCAGCATCTTTTGGTTCTAAGAATTGATTATTCATAGTATTCACATTTAATACTGTAGTAATCCAATCAAACAGCAAAGCTGCAACTAGGGTGAGGTAAAGTGGGCAACTGTCCCAGGTACAATCTTCTAGTGGGTGCAATCAGCAGTCATTTATGGGGCACAAGTGGAGCATCAGCATTCATTTAAGAAGAGACAGGTGATATCATGGATTATTTAATTGGGGTATTTAGTAGCTCAGTAACTGCTGTAAGTTATAAAATGACAAAAACTTCAACAAACCAAATAAAAAATGCAACAGGAAGGCAGAGATGCAGAGACTTTGACCGTAAAATTAAACACAAGACCATGACAATCTCAAAAGATTAGCACTATCATTTTAATAGTAAAAACTTCTTCTGATCTGAAGAAGTTTTTGCTATTAAAATGAAAGCACTAATTTTTTTGAGATTGCTGTGGTCTTGTGTTTAACATTATGGTCGGAGTCTCTGCATTTCAGCCTTCCTGTTGCATTTTTTCCTTTGAACAACTGTAAGCTGCTGCTTAAACATTTTGCTGTTGTTTTTATTCAACTTTGGAGAATGAGGAAGACCTTTTTTGGTCCTCAATTTTAATTTTAGGGGTGCCCAGAGTCTCAGACTGACCTAGCTATGGCTCTGCTGAGCAGCACATTGAATTTTTGGATTTTTTTAGCAAATATGGTAAATAATGAGGTATACCATGTAATCCACAACTTTAATTATCACAGTATCAGCTGGGATTATTATGCGGCATATCACACTATGCTTCTGAATTTGTGGCTCTCCTCTGTACCAGTAATTTATTCCATCTGGTCTCCACACCATCTAGGGGCAACCATATTTTAGATTTTGCCCTAATAAATAAATCAAGCCTTATTTCAGACTTAACAGTCATGGAACCACTGTGTATGTTAGATCATAAATTTATTACTTTTGTAATTCCTCCTTGTATCATAACTTTAAACAAATATAAAATTTATCATTATACAAAGATTGATTTTCAGGGTCTAAGAAAAGTCTTACCTCAACAAACTAGTACTCTGATGTTAATGAGGATGTAACATCCTGTGACTAGAATAGTTTAAAAGGCTTCTGTATGAAGTTTTTAGAAAATAGTATTAATTGTAAATTTAGTAAAAATTCTAAAACCTAACAGACCTCCATGTTGGAATAAAGAGTTGTTTCACTAATTCAGCAAAAAAGTATCATAAGTACAGAATATGTAAAAGTTTCCTGTACCTGTTCATGGGTTATTAGTTACTAGGCTTATAATCCAGGGGACCATTGAGGAGCCTAGTCTGAATTCCCAGATGCTCCCAGGAACTGTCTGGTTAAGTGACTTGCTCATGGTCACACAGTAGGCACAAGAGGGCTGTGAGAATCAAACCCTGTAGCAGAGGAACTACAGGTCACAGCCTTAGCCCTTTGCGACAACTGCTAAATGTTACCAAATGAACTTTGAACAGCAAAACAAGGCAAATGAAGGAAGAAATATTTGTTAGTGAATATGAGTTTATGCTTCTTTCCCAAAGTTTTTATTGAAAAAAATGGTTAAACTAAGTAAACAGAAAACCATCAAGTGTACATATATATAAATCACAAAATGAGAAAAAAAAATAACAAGAATATCAATATATATAATGTATACATAGCAAGATGGAAAATATTTTCCAACCAAATAACAGGTACCTATAGTAAGTAAGTAATGGTTTGGCTTTTAAGAAAAATGTTGTTAAGACTGAAGCAATTATCCAGCAATATCCATATATTATAGAATACAAAAAATCTTTATGAAACAACATTGTAGAACTGGGCGGAGTGATAATATAAAGAGATACTACAGTTATGTTGGCTCCAAATGTGTCCAGCCTCAATGGTCCTATCTTCTCTTATGACAGGCCGGTAATATTCCCAGATAGGGTTACTTATATTTTGAATGATGATCTTACAGTCTATACTGTAAATCTTGGACCGCTGAAGGAATCCGTGAATGTAGATGTTCTTCTTTCCCCTTGCTTTTGCTTCTGCTTTAGTATCGATGTGAATGGAAGACGTAAGACGTTGGGCCACACTCTGTAGGCCCTGATAATATTCCTATATTTTTTTCAATTAACAGTATGGAGAACTTTGAAAAAATCATTACTTATTCTGTTTACCAATTTCTTACAGAAAGGTTTTATTCCATACAACTGAAAATAGTCTATGGTGGTGTCTCTTTACAAAAATTTAAACAAGAACTGTATGACCAGTTATAAACCTATCAGTCTTAACTTCTGTACTGGGAAAATGCTTTGAAAACTGCTGACCGATCATCAGAACAGTTAAATATCAACAGACATTAACCAGCATAGAAGTATCACAGGGCATTCTACCGTAACCTGTAGAAGAGACTTTTATGAGACATTAAGAAAAGGCTTGAGATCTAGATTTAACTACCCAAGTGATTTACTTAGATTTATTCAAGCTCTTTGACTCACTTCTGCCTGACGAGATCTTAAATAAACTTTTTTTGCATGATATTAAGCTAAATGCTGTCAATTAGGTTGATAAATTGCTTTTCTGGAGATACCAGCAAGTAATTTTATTGGAAGTTTCCACCTTATTTAACTACAAATTTTCAACATTTTCCCAGTCGTTAAATTGTTAGGAAGCCAAATATGATTATAGAATACAGACAGTTATTTCTACATCTAACAACATCTGTTAACTGAATACCTATCTGGCCTCTCTGTTTATTTTTGGGCTATGAATTTAGGATTAACATTTAATTCCAATAAAGATAATGCTATGTTTTTGGTAAATTAGCAACAAATTATATAGTTGATTTGAATGATGATTCTCTTTTTGTTGTGAAAAGTGTGAACTATTTAGCCATTACTATAAATAATAAGTTTTCATTCAAGAAACATGGTGATAACATAAAGACTGAAACAATGAGGCAGGTGAACTATTGTTTTAACATTATAGACTCAATGGATATGCCTATTTTTCCAAATCTATTTAAGGCATAATTTGTTTCATGAGTACAATGTTCCCTTTTGTGCATATGGTTTGATGGATATAAACATTTTTGAAATGGTTCAGAAAACAATTCTCTAAAATATCCATCTATAAAAGAACTTTCCTACTGTGAACAACCAGTTAAAATTAATGTATCAGTATAAGCTACCGCCTCCTTTGAAGAAAGCTATGACTCATTTACAGAGCTCTTAAAGATTATATATTAAATACAATTCTGGAACTTGAATTCTTAGTTTCTAAAATTACCAGGGTCAGATTCATTAACATCTACACTAAGTGTATACAAAGTGTACATAATATGTATTCAGGAACATCCCTACCACCTTTTTGTGCTTTCTAGTCACTCAGAAAGATTGCACTAACTGTACATGTAGTCTACACTTTGTGGTAATCTTTATGAATCCCACTCAGTATTTAAACCTGCAAGAAAATCAGTAGGAAAACTAAAATTAGAAGGAAGAAGATGTGAGGTAGGCATGTGCAGTCTGTTCACTCAGAACGGTATACATTTAGTATACATGTAGTGTAGGCATTAATGAATCCCAGGGCCAGACTTTTTTGCTCCTTTATAAGTTATCCTGCTTAATCATACCATCGCTAGGTACAAGTTGGTTAATTCAACCGATTCCAATGCTGTGGAATAAACTGACATTCTCTATTAGAAGTGCTATGTCATTACCTCTGTTTAAGTGACTTGACATTGTGACATCTTGATAGATTCAAGAAATTTTAGCTTTAATAAAAAAAATATGTACGTTTCTAGATGGTCTTCAGACCTAAGTGCAGTTTTGGCAAACTGTAAAACTGTTTGCCATATTCAAAGTCATATAACACAAACACTGAAGCAGATACATTTGTACTGGCAACAGCAACTTATTCAGTATAAATACCTTAGAAAATCTCTGTTTTAAAGGAAATAGTTTGTCAAGTGAAACAGAAAACAGTCCTTTCCGTTTTTAACAAAGGTGAACAACTTAAAAATAAAACAAGATAATGGGGTTCTGTGAGCATACATACTGTTCATTATTCAAGTCTGTATAAACTGAATGGTCTTCAGTATATTTAAACATTTGCTATTTCTGTGAATGAGCAAAGAGAGACTTAAAAGTAATTCTGACATTTTTAACAAGCATGTGAATAACTTTAAAATAAAACATGATGATAACATCAGGGTACTGCAAGAACAAATGTTCAGCATTCACTTATCTATAACATGAGTGCTGTTTTATTTTCTGTTTTTGCTTATAGTCTTTAAGCATTTCTTTGACATTAATGTAAATCTAGTATATTTACTCTCTGCTTTGTGTCTCAACTTTACCCATGTTTAAAAAGTTTATTATAGAGAGAATGTCATTGCTTATAAAAGGTACAGAGATGATATTTTTTTAATAGTTAAGGGATTTCATGAATTGTTCCATATGTTTTTGGAAGGTATTCAGTGTATTCATTACTGGAACACCAAGATTTAAGTAGAGAAAGGACAGATTAAGTCAACTTTGTTTAGGAAACCCACAGCAGCAAATATAGTTTTGCATGTATCCACTGCACATCCATCTTGTCTGACTATTTACAATATGGAAAATTACTCTGAACAAGGTGTTTGCATTTGAAAAAATGGGAATTTGGATAGTAACTAGGGATATTGTGCATAAACTATGGATGCAAGGTTGCTAGAGAAAATAATTAACATTGGCTGGTAAAATGGTATGGCAAGTTGCAATGATTAAAGGGAATTGTCAGCATGGGAGGTAGAAGACTTAACAACTGGTTTTCGTAAGATGTTTATTTTGTTACAAGATATATCGCCTTTATAGAGGGGATTTTTTTATATTCTTAAAAATATTGCTATACTATTAATTCTGATGATATCCTCATGCAATTATGATTGAAAACATCTTGCAGAAACTCCCCAAGTACTGCAGAGCAAGTCATGCATTGTATAACTCTGGAGCAGAATGATTCTACAACTAAAGTATGCAGGAGGTGTCCTACTTGTCCATATAAAGACAACTGTCAGAGCCTCCTTATAAATTGGCATAATTTGAAAATTCTTTGAAATAAGAACAACTGCCATGATTCTCTTGTATATATCATTATTTGTGCAAGTACAAACTAGGATGCAAGTAAGGACATGCATAGAGGAACCTATAAGGGATATTAAGAACGATGTGGTAACTAGTCCACTAGCTGTACACTTTGAGGATAAAAACAACAATGAACCAGAATCTTTAAGGTGTTTCATTATTTATGTCAAAATCCAGAACTTCTTTTAAATAGATTCATAGATTAGTACTAGGCTAACTGCCCTTGCGAGCCATTTTAAGCCTAGCCAATTATCCCTTATGAGACTCAAACCCTGCACCTTGTGTTTGTAAGACAAACACCTTAACCGTTAGGCCACCCTCCTAAATATATCAGAATATTTAAAAAACAAAACATGGTATACGTTTACATTTGTTATATTACAACCACAGGGTGTGCATAATGAACTGATTAAAAAATGTTTTTGCAATCTTGGTTTTATGTAGATGTATATAGAGATATGCGAGTGTGTGTGTGTGTGTGTGTGTGTGTGTGTGTGTGTGTGTGTGTGTGTGTGTGTGTGTGTGTGTGTGTGTGTGTGTGTGTGTGTGTGTATGTGTGTGTCTGTATCTGTGTTATATGTACATGTATTAGTTATGTATTTATTGATTTTTTGTGAATTATTGAAGTTATGCATTTCCAGGGTTATCAGCTGTTTTATAGTAAGTCTGTGACTGGTTATTGGATCTTACTTAAAGATGGTTGAATTAATTATAATGAAACCATTGAAGGTGCAAGCTGAAGCACTAGTTTTTTTTTTATTTATGATATAATAAAAATGTATTTTATGATACATTTGGGGGTGGCCAAGAGTTTTCTGGGAGATTTTGAGTTTGAATTTTATATTTGGCATTTGTCCCATACTGAACTCGCATGTATTTATTTAATTTAAATTTTGTACCTTGCACCTACACCAGGTCTAAAATTCAGTCTTTTTGGGATTAGTGCATTACCCCACTTAACAAACCCAAGACAAACAAAAAATAGATTTTATACATAGACTTTTTATGTTTCTGTAAAAGAAATAAAATAAGAAAAATGTTTCCACATTTTCCACATGCTGATTTTTCCCCCTCACAGACACACCGTGTTCTTAGAAAATTTAAAAAAAACTATTAAAATCACATTTTCCAGAATAGAAACAGGGCAGATAAATGAAACATGTTGAGGTTCCGGAGCTACATATCATGTTATTTGTACAACAGTGAGGTTATATTCACGTATGTCACTTGTGGCTTCACCACACGCAATTCACACACACATACATACATGCATCCATATGCACATATATAATTACAGATTATATATATGTAGATAGATAACAGACATGCATACATTTACATACACAAACAATGATTAGAGAGATGGATATGATATGTATGTCTCACTTGGTAACTTAAGCAGTCCCCTTCACAGTAGAAATATTACAATAAACAACTCTAACACCACACATATTCTTTGGTTTCTTCCTACAGGGCAAACACATGCATGTTTGAGAAGTAGTACTGCTCAAAATTACCCCTAGAAGTGTGTGTGCGGGGGGGGGGGCAAATTACCCCTAGAAGTGTGTGTGCGGGGGGGGGGCATAGATATATATATATATATATATATATATATATATATATATATATGCATTTATGTCCTGAAATGGTCCTAGCTGGGATTGACTCTAGCCTGCAGAGTATTATTTCCCCTTACTTTAATGACATTGTATTAGAAATCTTTTCATTTATAAATGTGTTGACCTGGGCAGAGCTCTGATCTCCATGGATCATTTTTCAGGCTCAACCCAGCCCCAGGTATTTCCCCGTGCTTCGACTGAAATTGGTCTATTGTGATTAGTGGCCTACCCCAATTATTAAAAGAGTCAAACAAACAAAAAGATATATGCACTTATATAGGTATGTTTTACCTGTATGTATGTGTGTGTGTATATATATATATATATATATATATATATATATATACACGTGTGTATGTATTATATATATATGTTACATATGTATGTGTGTTTATATATATATATATATATATATATATATATATATATATATTTATTTATTTATTATAAAGATATATATATATATATATATATATATATATATATATATATATATATATATGTGTTATTACAAATATATATGTGTGTATGTGTGTGGGCGGCCACCGTGGTGCAGCGGTTAACATTGCCACCTCACAGCAAGAGGTTCTCTGGTTCAATCCTCGGCTGGGGTGCCTTCTGTGCAGAGTCTATATGTCCTTCCTGTGGTCGCGTGGGTTTCCTCCCACATCCCAAAGACATGCTGTAGGTGGATTGGACACTCTAAATTGGCACTAGGTGTGAGTGTGTGCTTTCTGTGAAAGGTTGGGCGCTGGTCTGACAACTTGACACTGTAGAACTCCACTGCCAATCGTGTGTGTGTGTGTGTGTGTGTGTGTGTGCGCGCACTGATTATAGATAGATAGACACACACAAATATATGAATGAATTGATTAGTTTGGCAGCCAACCTGGCCCCAAGGACCATTTTCAGCTAGGATTTGGGGGAAACAGATGCTTAGTAAATGAGTCTGTTATTTATTTCATTTTGCTAACTAGGTAAACTCCCACCCCCAATAAAAGGCAGAGACCTTCTTTTCCGTGGCAGTATTGTGATGACACACACACACGCACGCACACACACGCGGTACCAAAACACAGCAGTGTTTATTTCATAATATTACTTTTTAAACATTCCCGCTCCGCCTTAATAAATTCCCATTCTAGCTTATGTATTGGATGGCTCAGATACATATATTAGCTGTCCCTTTGTAAGTGACCAATCCCGTTAAAGCAGCATGGCTCTAAGAAACAGCCGTGCCCCGTCACCTTTCTTTTTTTTTTTTCACGCGCATTTTGACCATCAAAGAAAAAGGGCAAAGTTCCGGACACTTAAGAAACAATCAGAAATAGTTGTAGGCGTGACAGTTAGGAGTAGCTCGTGACTGCCCGATCCAAAATTTGGTTTCGTGGTAACTGAGTAAGCAATCGGGTGGTCAGTGAATGAGAGAGGAGGAGTTCCTAGCGGATTGGATTGCATTGCATAGCAAAGTTTCTTTTTTTTTTTTTTTTTTTTTTTTTTGGTTAATGGGTCAGACAGCTTGTGTAGCAGCTCTCAGTAGAAGGCAGTCAGATCTGAGCGAGAGAGGGAGCAGGCAAGCAACCTGGGTTCCTTCTGCCTCCATCAGCATCTCTTCTTTCATTTCTCCTCCTATCTCATAGCAGCACTTCTGAAGCAGGTCAGCCCCTGCGTGCCTCCAGGTCTATGAAAAGCAACAGCTCCCAACTGTCCAGCTTCCACTTAGCCAGCTCCTCCAGCACCCAAGATTACCCAAGTGTCCTCTCTAAAAGCCATCCTTAATGCCAGCCGTCTACATGAAGACATAGAACGGAGCTCCCTTACTGACTGCCTCAAGAGTTTACCCCCTTCCCTCGATATATATGTTTTAATTTATTATAATTTGACAACGGCAGGAAAATAGAACAGGGGGCTTCGCGTCTTGCACCCTGATCCAAATACCATCATGGATTTGCCAGGCTTGTCTGCCAGGAGAAGTAGATTGTGGGACTCGGGTACTTTATTAATTTTTACTTTTTTGCTCTGGCAGACGTCATGGGTCCAAGCAGGTAAGACTCACGATTCTTTTTAATTTTCCTTTTTATCAGTTCTTCTTTCACCTTCAATTGAGTCATGTATCTTAAGCAGTTATGGATATTATGAATTGTCTGCAGTAACCCCTCAACCTGACTTGTACGCGTTTTGCTGAAGAGTGCTGGACTGCATAGTGCACTAAAGATATGTTATGTCCGGGGTCAAAAAGGGAAAGCTACTTGAACAGTATTAAGAAGTATATAAGCTACCTTCCATCACCAGGTAAAATGCACCAACCTATCTTATAAATTTTTTTTTGGGGGGGGGGGGCTGCTAAGCATATAGAATTATTATTATTATTATTATTATTATTAATTGTTCTGTTGTATAACTGAATCACAGTATTGCAGTTTTTCAGTTTAGTACAAGGAACATTTATAATGCAATGCTGCATTTTAATATTACAAAAGTGCAGCTGGATAAACAAGTAGTGTCAGTGTGTAGTGACAGAAGGGGTAAAACTGCTACAGGTAAAGGACTAAAGGTTTACTGCATTCCTACCCTGTCAATCAGCTGGGCCTCTTGCTTGTGTAAGCCCTGCACCTCTGAATACCCTCACTGTTTAACAAGAGATACATTCTTTAACTCCCTTCTAGTGGGTCCAGCTGGTAGGGGGGCATGTGTCAAAAGAGGTTGCCTTTTCTCCAGCAGGCCTTTGGAATGTGGCTCCAAAGGGTCTCTCTGTAAAGCAAAGGAATACCTGAGAACAGGACTTGCATGGCGCCCCCTATTGTTACATGTATTAATTGTCATTGCTATAACTCCCTTCTGCTTTTGGAAGTAGGGTCCATCCAGGCATAGCGTTTTCCCTTCCTCCAGAATGTTACTAAAGAATGGCACATATATGTCTGCTCCAATTGCTCTGAGCTACCTTTATGCTGTCAGAACTGTGCAGCATCTTTCTATAACTTAAATTCCCTGCATGTCATTCTGATATCCGAATTTAGTGCCTGGATAACTGATGTGTTTCATTCACCTTGATCACTTCATCTGTATTTATCATATTAGTGTTCTTGTAATGGAGAATGGTATAAAATGTATTTTTATGGTGTTTATGTCTGTGCCTACATACAGTTTTTTTCTTTCAACTGTCCTTTGTGCTGGCTTATTTAAAGCATTTGACTTTTAAGAAATGTATAAGGTATACCAGTACATACTACTGTTTTCTAATTAGAATTGGGCCTCTTATTTCGAAACATCAACTCCCAGTACAAATGTTCTTCTTTTTATTACTTCTTTAGCCATTTTCGTTATTTATATTTTATATATATACACACACACACACACGCTTATTCTCATCTCTTAGGAGGGATATATGCATTATTTAGTTAATAAATTACATCTGTCTCTGTTCGTTTAATTTATAACCATGCTAAAATACTCAGTGTACAATGAGAATGCCTGTAGACAAGGGACATCTCTGCATTAAGCACAGGTCTACAGGTACCACTGGTGTGCCAGGACACTAGCTGACAAATCAGTGCTCTGTATGTAGGCTGTGTCAGAGCTAGGGTACCCTTAAAAATCTGCGACTACATATTTGAGTTTTGGATTGTATATATATTCTATATAGAGGTTGATCAAGCTCAGATAAAATAAACTGCCTCAGCCTGTTTTGTGTTTCTTCTTTATCTTGCACAATCTGTCGTTGAAACCAAGCTGGGTTTATTAGTGACAAATCAGACATTGGACTGCATAGCACTGTGTTTTGTTTTTTAGGGTGGGTCTCTCTTCACTTGGGGGCAGGGAACACAGTTGAGACACTGGAACAGAGACTGAGGGCATAGGCTTTTTTTTAAAAGTGAGAGACAAGAAATAAGTGAAAAAAGTGAAAGGTCATTTGACCTAAGGGTCAGCTAAGATTTTACTGCAGTTGGAAAAATGCACTGTAAGGCAAACATTGCAAGAATTCACAACTGACCATATATGAGATTTCACTTATTTGCTATTGGAAACCAGTTGTATGCATAGTGGAGCTTTCTCTATGGTCCTGCTAAAAGTTCTGTTGTACTCTCCGTTTACCTGAAAATTATATATTTTTACAGTGATTGTCCCAGAAAGGGTAGCTATGTGCAGATTCATTGTAGCATATTGACAGATAAATTTCCTTGCTGGCCCTTGGAGTCTGATTTTGAGGGAACTGTCTTGGATTTTGGACAGGATGATGTGGTGGGTGGATGGAGTGAGTGACAGCTTCAAGAGGGTGAACTCTGCAGTGGTGTAACTAGGAACTAGCTGTAAATGGCTTTTATCAGTAAATGACAGTTGTTTAGTGGGAACCGGTTATCTTTAACACCTCATCACTTGAACTCTTGAGGTTTTTTTTTTTTTTTTTTTTTTTAGAATATTAGGGAAGTATATTGTTACAGAGGAGAATTTGACTTTATGTTCCTTAACTTTCACTCTCATGACTGGGTTACTGTGATCTTAGAAGCTCACTGGTTTGGCTCTAGTGTTTAGTACAGACTGAGGCTAGTATTGTTCTCATACTCTGATCCAAACTTTTGTAAGTAGATGACGTGTTGAGGTGGTGCAATTTCAGTTCTTTTGCAGACTGCATTACCAAGGCCTGTAGCCTCTAAGCTTTGCTGAGTCTAAGTTAGGTTTCAGGTATAAGGCACCAGAATTTAACAATAGTAGTATAGCTTGCTCTTTCTGCATGTGGTGAGATTTGAGTTTCATAATGATTTAGCATTGTACTAGGTTATAGCAGATAAGTGTGAGCGTCTCCCTCACCATCCAGTTGTATCCAAAGTCAGTAGTGACAATTATTATGACACCTTCTACTGAAGATGTGTATGTTGGCTATGTCCTACAGAAGTCTAAATAGAAGGAGCTGTAATCTTACAATAATGGCTTTTTTAAACCTTACTAAAAGCTAACATCATGAGCTGTGGCCTCGCACTTTTCAGTGCAGTTTAATCAGAGATGCTACATAGCAGACACAAAACTGTTATGAGCTTCTTTTAAGTATTTTTAACAAGTGGCTGCTTTGAGCTGAAACTCCCTTTATAGAACTGGCACCTTGCCTGCCTAAGATCCATGCAGGAATAGTAGGGGTTGTGCAAATAAAAATAAACATAACTTATTAATATGCTGACAGTTATTTAGAACCTAGGTATGGAGAGAGGCTTTTCCTTATGATTTATACACAGTGCCTGTTTGTAACTCTTACTCTACCAATATGCAACACACACATACACACACACACACACACACACACACACACACACACACACACACACACACACACACAAATGCACGCACATGCATTCCAGTGGTGATTTTTGTAACTTTGCCGTTAACATTTTACTGTTTCAAGGGTTACTGTGCAGTTTTTTGGACAGCTCTGTCCTCTGTTATATGCAGCAGGTTGAGGAACAGCTGAACCAAGTTCTTTTTATGCTTCTGAGGGTTAGGGGTTGACTATAATTAGACAGGCCTTTGGCATTCTATGAGGTCCTGTGTCAGAAAATGAACCTTTCAATGGGAAATGCTTTTACTCCTAAAAGAGAAGCAACCCATTTCATTCTGGAATGAAAGGTGAGTTAGGGATATGGAACTGTCCTAAGCTTTTGTGAATCTCACTCCGTCTGTCAGTATTGCATTTGTAAACATCATCCAATACACTTTGAAAGATTAGTGTGTATTTTATGGTACTGAATTACTTTGTTATGCTCAGAATGCAATACCTGCTTGTTCTCTCTCTCTCTCTCTCTCTCTCTCTCTTTCCTCTCTCACTCTCTTTGTCTCTGTCTGTCTTTCTCTGTTCTTTCTCTCCTCTATCCCCTCTCTCTGTCTCTCTTTCTGTTCTGTTTATTTTATTATTTTTGTTGACCGAACTAGTCCTACTTGGCATGGCCTATTTTCTAGACAGACCTGAGGTACCATAATGGTGACTTGGAGTAATATGACCAGGACATTAGAGATAATTCCTTAGCTCTTTTCAATAAATACCATAGGATCTTGGTTTAACACTTCATCTAGAGGGCAGATTTGATTTTTCAATTGCTTTCACACCTCTGGTTGCACTGAGAAAAAGCTAGAATAAGCATTATTTCTGTGTGTGTGTGTGTGTGTGTGTGTGTGTGTGTGTGTGTGTGTGTGTGTGTGTGTGTGTGTGTGTGTATGTACGTGTGTGTGCATGCATGCATGCTTGTGTGTATGTGTGTGTGTGTATGTACGTGTGTGTGCATGCTTGTGTGTATGTGTGTGTGTGTGTCCGTGTGTGTGTTTGCGTGCATGCTTGTGTGTGTGTGCATCTGCACAAGCTTGTGTGTGTGTGTGTGTGTGTGTGTGTGTGTGTGTGTGTGTGTGTGTGTGTGTGTGTGTGTGTGTGTGTGTGTGTGTGTGTGTGTGTGTGTGTGTGTGTGTGTGTGGGTGTGTGGGTGTGTGTGTGTGTGTGTGAGAGAGAGACTCTAACCCTACGGAGTCACTTGAGATTGCCATCTATCTGTACATATCCATGATGAATAAGGAGGTACTATATGTTTACTATGTGATAATCCTTTTTGCTGTTCTGCACACAGTATGCTGTGTCTATACTCTTCTTGGTGATAGAGGTGTAGAGGTAATGAGTGTTATTGTCCATCTCCATGTCATCATAAGGATTTTTTCTTGACCTTATTTCACTATTCTTTAATGACTATACAAACAGAAATGAATAGTCAGTGGATAGGTAAGATACCATACTGGTAGCAAACTCATTTAAAGATGTCTATTAGAAGTTTATAGTCATAGTTCCCATTGCAGTATTTTTTTCTATCCATTTTGACACACTTTTATAATCTCATTTTTTTACAGATTGTCTGAGTCTGATCTTCACTCTTTGATTATTCTTAATCCAGTCCTTTTGTGTTTTACAGAAATAATAAGATATTTTATTTACCTTTCGTTGACTGGGTTAATCACACTAGGTCAGTGGTCACTTTTCAGGGGAGACTGGAGGTGGTAGTCATACTGACTAGAGGAAATGACCGGGGCACTAGGGAACTTCCCATTTTTTTTTTATAAGTGCTTTGGGATCTTTTACATCCACCAACTCAGGCAGATGAAACCTTGCTTTAATGTCTCTATCTTAAGAACAGCACACACTCAGAAGTGCGGCACACCCTAATCAGGAGCGGCCTTAGGTCAACTGGTGCCCTAGGCAAAAGGACTCCACGGAGCCCCCCACCACACTACCTGGTGCCCCCTATCCTGGTCTACCTACACCAAATAAATACCGGAAAAGTGCCCCTGCTAGACCGGCACCCTAAGTGGCCGCCTAGTTGGCCTATGCCTAAGGCTGGCTATGACCCTAATGGTAAACTGCAGTGTCAGTAATGAAAAGTGAATTCAGTCACCTGGAGTGGGAATGAAACCCACACCCTTCTGATCATCCAGCACCAAAGACAAGTGTGCTACATGTTTAGGTGCCAGAATGTAGTAGTCCTCTGTCCTTTAATTGGAAGACTGCTGTGCTGTGAGTAAAGTGATGTTGGATAGAATGCTGTGGGTCTAGAAATCTGCAAATTATTAAGATTAGGAACACCGTTTTACAAAAGAGTGTTTATTCTTGATGTACTGCAGAGTGAACATTGGCTCCAGATGATAAGTGACTGTTAATGTGACATTGTGATCCCATTTGCAAAAAATGGGGAAAAAAAGTGTTTGTGGATGGATGGATGGATGGATGGATGGATGGATGGATGGATGGATGAATACTGCAGTGCTTGGCATCTTGTTATAAGAAACAAGACTTTCCCTGTTGTCATCATCTGCTTTGACACAGGCTTGTATAAGTCTACAAACTACAACACCAAAGACTAATATGTTTAGCTTTTTAGCTAGGTCTTGCATGATAAAAAATGAATATTTAACATTCATGGTTGCATTAACACAGGTGAATTATTTTTCTGAAACTATGTCCATTACAGGGGAGCCCCATGCAGCATGACTCATTTCAAAGAACATATAGGGGAGTTTGAAACCTTAAAGGCATGAAAAGCCCTCTAGTTCAACATTAGTAGAGCCTATGTACGCTAGTCTTCAGAAACTGAAATGTTGGGATACTTCATTATTTGGTTAATCTGTTTTTTGAGGCATTGGTTTGGTTTGATTCCCTGACAGTCCTCTCAAATTCTTTGCTTAAGAATTCTGCACAAAGATAAAAGTGTGTCTGGGGGGGGTCAAAATCAGGAACATATTTTAAATATTACTCTAACTCACTCAAAAAGTTAGTAGCACAACAGTTTTGCATCAGCATGAATGTACAAGAGACCGGGCAAAAATAAGACGCAAAGTCAGGGATGTTCTGCAAAATCATTACATTTGACAGACATGTTCCCTGATCACTCGTAACCATAAAGAAGAACGCATGTGAGCACCAATAATTTGAAAGCTTTCTTCTCCTGGACTAAGCTGATTCACTTCTTTCCATGTAGCCTTCCACCTTCATATGCTCCTTTGGGGGGGGGGGGGGGTGATAGGCCTTGCCTGCTTTAAAGTTCTATCTGTAATATGTGTTTGAGTGTGAAGAGTTGAAGAGGGGGTTCTGTCTAATCATTGTTATACTGGTCTTGTGTCTTTGGTCTCAGAGGCCATGAGCAGTGCAGATATAATTACACAGATAAGCTTCCCACATGTGATGATTACAGCACTGCCGACATCCTGCAGATGAGAAAGCTAGTAGCAGTTGTCTGTTTCTAAACCTAGATTCCTAGTGCCCCAGTGCAGGTTATTATGTTATGCTGAAAACACATTTGTTCTGCTTTTTTATGATAAATTTAATTTTTCTGAAAACAGAAAGCTCGTCTGTAACTAAGATTACTTAGAGCTTTGGAGCAGGTGTGGAACTCACGGCCCATAAGCTTCTGTCAGCTTGTACTGCTATTGCTTATGTTTCTAATGCACTATGTTTGATGCAGATGCTTTTACTTCAAGCCTTCTTCACCTGGCTTGAAATAAATTCCCATATCTATGTTGATGAAAACATTAGAAGTCGGTGTCATGAATACTGGACAGGTGACACATAAGCAAAAGGGACTTCATATTTCTGAGGCAAAAGCTCAGTGTTGTTACCCCCTTAAAATAGAATCCACTGAAATTCCTCTGACTTGGAATGTAGGGAAGGTATGAGCCTTGCAGAATTCAGCAGGATACTGCTCTGATGGAAGGGTGGAACCATCCCTTAAAACTGGAATTTGCTTTAAAGCACTTTCTCTTACTTCGGTAAAAAGCTCTTTTGTTGAAGGAGGGTTGGAAAACAGTTGAAAGGAAAGGGTGTTGCAGTACAAAAACCTCACTAGTATCAACTTTTAAGGTTGTTCGTGATATTTAAAGATCTACATAAATAAAATAGAATTGGTATGTAACCCAACCCTGCCAGCCCTATACACCAAATTATATGGTACAGAAATACTATTTGACTTTCAAAGGTCTCTCCCCTGTGATCCTCTCTGGGAGGTGTTGCTGAAGATTTTCTTAATTAGAGTGCTGTACTTATTACTGTCGCCTTGTATATGTTGTGCATTATACGTGATGTTTTTGTATGTTTGTGTGTATGTGTGTGTGTCCGTGAATGTATGAGCCTAAATATATCCTGTTTATGTGTGTTTACCCTTATTATCTCATGGTAGGAATTTCTATATTTATTTGTTTGTGTCTACACTGAAAAAGTGTAGGTTGCTTTTGTTTATTATATTGACCAAGTCAGCTATAATAGGCCTAGGGCCTATTTTCGGGGGAAACCTGGGATGGTATTATATAGATGGGGAAATTTGACTACAACCCTGGGCAAAGAGCAATCCCCCTACTCTGTTTGATAAGTTTTATGGGATCGTCCATCTAAGCTAAGCTACCACTATCTCAAGCAGATGGAACCTTAGTTTAATGTCTCATCTGACAGACAGCATCTAAGTAGTGCATCCCTCCATGCCATAGTGCAATGTCAGGAGTGGAACATGAATCCGAGCACTTGGCATGAGCACAGAACCCACAGTCTTCTGATCTTCCTAGCTTCAAAGGCAAGTGTAAAATCTATTGAACCACTGATACGTCAAGCCAGTGTATGGGTGCTCATGTAGACTGACGTTTTTTTTATTTTGGATTATATATTTCAGCATTCCTGACATGTCCTTGTTTCCCTGTAGTAAGCAAGTACATCTCTTGCACTGTAAGAGCATAGATGCC
This sequence comes from Protopterus annectens, assembly GCF_019279795.1. NCBI lineage: Eukaryota > Metazoa > Chordata > Ceratodontiformes > Protopteridae > Protopterus > Protopterus annectens. Next base: position 855,793,409 of record NC_056743.1, on the reverse strand, counting down.
AGGAGCTGGAAAAAGATGTAAGGCTACAAGTGAGATACGGAAACATGGCACCCGCAGCAATCTAGGGGTTCCTTATAAACAATGCCAAAGCTGTCACTGGCCAAAGATGCTATGATAGCGACTTATTTTTTTTTTTGCAATTTTATTTATTTATTGACATTTGACTAATGTCAATAAAGTAATGATATTTAACAGTCCGTGGTCATTGTAGTGTCAGAGTGGCCACCAAGTAAACCTCAGTAATTTCTAGCTGCACATCATTGTTGATAGTGGTACACACTCCTGCAGTTTCACAGTTGTTTAATGCCTGATGTTTCGTGGAAGTTACTCTTATCCTTTCTGCCTTCAATCTGACAGAAGGGTTTGAGGGTAAGTTATGGGTGCAATGTTCTTACAGAAGTCTTAATGTCTGTCAGTATCTGGGTTTACCAAGTGACTGATACTGTTTTCACATTGTTGTAAGAAAGTCCTTCTGTATTGCACAGCTTACAAACAAAGTGATTGTGTCTAGATCTAAGGATGTCATTGTCCCCCTTTACTTGGGCCTCATTAGGCCAGTCATTGCCCCCTTTCCTATGTATGTGTCTGGACACATGCAACAGCTGCAACACCCATACAGACTGACTCAAAGTCCTATCACTATACTCAGTGTCCTACAGACTGCTAAGAGGTGACCTGTGTCTGGCATTCAAGGCATCCTCTGCTGCAACACTGATGGATTTACTGCAGATCAGCAAGTCAAACGTCATCAGAAAAACTAATTTTAGGGATCTAAACCTCTTCTGCAACATCAACAGAATGGTTTGGAAGAACAGGTATATGTTGGGGGAGCAAAATATATCATTGCTTTGGAATAGACTCCCGATTCCCATAAAACAAAGTTCATCTTTGCCCATATTCAAGTACAACTTGGACCTATGGATGGGAGACAGAGGCAGCTCTAAACGCTTCATCCCATGCATGTGTCCCCTCAAATTATTTATGGTATGATTCTAGTTATTCTTATTGGAGTAAGACCATGGTATGGCTAAGGCTAGTCTCTAACTAAATGGGATAGGTTAACTGAAGCACAAAAAGGGAAATTGGCTAGACTTAAAATGGCCCCTAAGGGGCCTAGTACTAACCTAGAAAGCTATGATACTGGTTTTCACAGTGCCATTCCTGTCTGGTATGCATGCAGAGAATTTGAAGCATGGCTCCATATTGGAAACACAGACCATGGTCAGTGGTAATGTAAATGATTAACAAGAGCACACACGTGGGTCTAAAGATGTATTTATGGACAGAGCTTGAGGGGAACAGATACCCCCTCCAGTTATCTGGCAGTTATGCAGAGGATATAGGCTCTGAGCTGTTAACAAGAAGCTTCATGTAGTCCAGGAAACTGAGTTTGATTTCTTCGACCTCCATTTGTGTAATGTTTGATTCTGAACTAGCCACTTAAGCACACAGTGCTCCCAGGTCACCCCCTGAAAAGGGACACTTGTGTCCAGTGGGTTTACCCGATTAACCAAACAGAATAAAAAAATACTGTATATTCTGTCTGGCTGGGGCAATGTAGTTCTAGAAGAAGAAGATAAGCTAGTAAATGGTACATTCTCACTTGCTTAAGGTCCGTTTAGATATCACTTTGCAATATGAATCGCAATAGATAAAGTAAGCTAGTCTGCTACACTTGAGGCCAAAACACCCCAGTGTCTGTCAGTAACAGTATAACATTATAAAATGAATTGGCAGTAACCCTTTTTGCAGTCCAAATTTCAGGTATAGACTAATGAGGCCCTGACTATGACCTAAATAACCTAAGATTAATTAACAACTCAGATGCTGTAAAAGCTAGGCAGTGGAGTATGAGAGGGAACACCTGCCACAAGCTAACATATTCCGGGGTTTTGGTGGGGTGTTTTGACTTGCTGCGATACTCCCACCTAGTGGTGAAAAAGTGTAATGATATGCAACAATAGTCTGATCATGCACTTAGCTCTGTCAAGCCTTGTTCATGTTGTATATTCATGGAACATGTGAAGGAACATGGCATACCCAGAGGGAAAGACATTGTACATGAGCTACTGGGGGAAAGGAGTTTAGGCTTAAAACTGGTGGCTGCCTGGATCATGGCCTTTTGCAATCAACAGTCACTGCTATGGAGAATGGGCTGATTGTTAGCCGGCAGTAGGAAGGATGAAAATAAATTACTTTCTGTACCACAAATGTAGAAAGGTGGAAGACAGTGCAATTAGAATAAGCATTTGTCACTGCAAATGCTGATTTGCATTAGATGTCAACTGAAAAGTGAGAACTGCTGCTGTCATGGTACATGGTATGTTGTGAAAAAATGGCTATGTTTCTAATTTTGGGAAAATGTCTTAAAATCGTAACATGAAGAAGCTGCATTCCCCTAATTAAATTCAAAGTCTTAATTTTACCAGTTTTCAATAATGTCACCCTAAGAGTCCAACAGTGCTTTTAAAAAAGGACTTCAGTATTATAGCCCAAGGTATTATCAGCACAGTGTTTTTATAAGTCCAACTCATTTCTATGTGCATAAAAGTTTTTGACTTGAGGCATACAGGAAGGTATTATAAAATGCAAAATAAATCTTCTTTTGTGGTGCACACGTATTTTAGCCTGGAACTGACAAATGGTACTGTCACATTCTTGAAAGCTCTGAAAATGTATATATTTTAGGGGAAAAATATTAGAACTTGTTAAACTTACAACACTGCATTTACTGAAGTAAAGATGCAGCTACAATGCTGGTAGTGTTCAGGAGTTTCACCCCGGAGCTTGGTACAGCATTGTTGTTAAAGGTTACATTACAGACATGGACTGCAAAAATTTCCATATGAGGTGCAATAGGCAAGATCATAAACCAAAATTTGTATCTCCTTTTGGAAAATGAATCTTGGCCTAGGTCTGAGCAATAATAACAAATGTACCTTTGTGATATAGTTAAAAAAATAGCAATATTTTACATTTCAGATTTATATATAAAAAAATTCCAAAATTAGGAGGCTTCATTCAGCAGATGACAAGTGTTAATAATGCCAGTAAATTTTCAATTACTTTGCCAAAAATTTTTTGCATATCCATGATGTAACTGTACATTATGAAATAAAGTCATAAAAATATAAATATTTAGCCAGAAATTTAATTTTCTTTTAACAATGGCGGAGTTACCTTACATGATGGAATTATTGAATGATAATGCTGTAATTTATGAGTTGGAGGCTGCACTGATAGCTAGAATACATCTGTTGAAAACTTAAAAGTCATGAACATGCATATGTCATTGTCAAATTTAAGTTCACAACATTAAAAGTTATCACTAATTTGGAGTCATACTTTCAGAGCATTCATTTTATGTTATCTCATGAACCGTGAACCATAGTCGTACAGTTCTATTCTTATTCTTTCTCAAAGGGTGATTCTGTAGCCACTCTGCAAAGTTATCTCAGGACAGACTCACTTAATGACAGTAGCATAATTAAGAATGTGTGGCCTTGTTAATGGCTTGCTTAAATTTGGAGAACCATTAGATTTTGCCATATCCAAAATTAGAAAATCAAATTCACTAACTCTAATTCATTGAATTTGGAAATTGCTGAATCCAGCAGTTGAAATAATTGGTGGAAATTATTTTTTTTGTAGAGTCACACATCTTCATACATACCATCCATGTGGATTGAGAGGCTGCACACCCACACCAGTAATGCTTAAATATTAAACTCCAAGGTCACATGTCATGAAGGGCAAAGTATACTCCAAGGCTGTGACTCAGGAGTCATAATTAAGTCATGTAGGGGTCAGATTGGACACAGACCTCACATGGGGAAAGCAAGGGGTTTGCCTCTTGCACGGATATCTTTAATGGACAACACAATATTTTCTTTGAATGGTTTGGCATTTTGCCATATTGATAAGTTATGTTTGGTGATCCAATTTGCTAATTTTGGATTTGATAAGTCCATAATTTGTACCCAAGACTTTGGAAATTAGAAACATTATGAAGCATTGCTCACTGCACTAAACACAAGACTCATACCTTTGGTGTTTATCAGTAATCCTGGACGAAACTTTCTGAATACTCATCATAAACCCTATTTCATGGATTGTGGCTTTGCTATTGCACAGTTCCTCCTAAATGACTGAGCTTCATTCTGTGAAATCACCTTTTGGAAGAGAATTTTACAATGATCTTGGCATTGCTTATAAAGTGGAATTTCACAGAAGCAGACATATTGAAAATTCAGACCTAAAGTATTAAGAAATGGGGAAATTATGGCAATTTGCTGAAAGTACCATGAAATTAATTAAATGAATAAAGCACTTATCTCAATGTTTAGATGGCGTCTGAAAAAGTAAAGATGTGTCTTTGGTCCAAGAGGAGGAAGTGTTATACCTACAGATGGTTTACATAGGTTTTGATGTGCCAGGTGGTGAGTCCACAGTTGAAGGGGTCAAGTGTGAGTGCAAGGGATGGCACTGACCCATTTCCTTTGTTACAAAAATAATATTTTTTAAGTTCTTAATACTGAACGACTTGTTACCCACCAGTCCACTAATGGTAGTGCTGACACAGATAAAGGAGAAGTAGAAGGGGTGTTGAGTATACTCATTGACCTGTCCAAGGTAGCTAACAGGAGAGGGCACTGCTAGCTGTGGTACGAACGCTGAAGAACTCAATGAAAGCTGACCATATTATAGTCGAAAAGGCTCTCCGAGAAGAGCTAAGTGAAGTATAAGAGTTGAGGCAGGAGGTGTCAGTACTTCAGCAGAAAAATTAATAACCTGAACTGTGGATGGAGGAGAGAATATCTACATTATTGATCTTCAAAGTTTGGGAGGCCTAGATCTTTTGTTGGCATTGGAGAGGAAATTAGGCAAGGTACATGGGCATCCAGATGGCCTGCAATTTAAACAGATTGGAAATCAAGGCTAGAGAGACGAAATGCCTCTGGTAAGTAGGACTGAGGTTTGCTCATGTAATTGTAATTGATCATTAAAAAGGTGGTTAGTGTAGAAAGACAGGGACTGTAGGAGTGTAATTGTAGAGCCATAGAGTGGAAATCATCAAGGACTTCTCAGCACCTTTCTACAGAAGGTGACAACAAGCATTTTAGGAAGTTATGGGCAGTCTGAGTCAGGTAGGAGCAGGTGTCTAGGTGGCCTACCTAGACATGTGTGTTCTTGAGTGGTGGTGCAGAAGAAAGTGATGAGTATGTTGCTGAAGTAATGAGGGTGCTGGAAGAGGATACACTAGGGGTTCATCTGAAAACTACTAAAGCAAGAGGAGAGAAGGAAGCAGGAGACAGGGAGGAAGTAGCCTCTAGAAAAGACGGGGAAGGAGTAGTATCTCCTTGCAAAATAAGGGTTGAGTTGCCAGCAAGAAGAATGGAAGGGAAGCTGGAATTAATTGATCAGGCAGACAGCAGAAGGAAGTGTAGTAGCTAGATAAGGGCAAACGTAATGTGGAGGCTAAAAATCACACACTGGTGAGATCAGTGAGTTGGATGTGTAGTTGGAAATGATCCAAGTTGTTGCTGGTCTGCCAAATGGGAAAGCGCTAGAAACTCTGAAAGAAGTACAGCTCGATTTATGGAGAAAGGGGAAGAGACCAGAAGTCTAAACAGCAGTAGCTGGAAGGTAGTGGAAGAAAGGGTCTTTTTACAAGGGGTCTATATTAAGTCACCGAAAGCTTAAAAAAGCGAATGGTGATTAATCAACCCTATGTAAGCGAAAGCTTACAATGTCGAAGTGTCAGAACAGCAGTTTTTTTCCAAGGGAAAAAAATTGCTGTTCCAACAAAAAGAAATAAATCAGTTTCAAATATTACATTAAGTGGGGGGCTTCACCCGCCACCCCCCCCACACACACACACACACGCCCTACTTAAATATACCATCTCCGAGACCACACTACAGTACCGAAAACTGCAAAGTACCGAAGCGGCCAAGCAAATTCTTTCTCAGGGAAAGAATTCGCTTAACAGCTGCTTCGATATTTTGCGTTTTCAGCCTTTTAAGTTCGACCAAGACGCATTCGAAAGAATGCATCTTCGGTCTTCTAATATAAACCCATTTACAAGATATGATTAGATTTAAACGCAGAGTTAGGTGAGGAAGGGCATTGGGCCCTTTCTTTGTGCTTTTTTATGCTTTTTTTTGTAGTCTAATTGGGACAAATTCACAAAAAAGGATGACGAAGTGCTGAGTGGTAAGGTGGCTGCCAGCAGATTTTGAGAGGCAAGTTGCAGGAACTGAGTAGATGGGAGTTGTTTAGTGGGTCAAAGAATAAAGCAAGTATAACAAGCATTTTGAGAAGCAAAGTCAAAAGTTTGAGATGAGATTAGATTTGTCTGACAGTAAGCATACCAGCTCATGAGGTGGCAATGCCTAAGGACTGCTGAATGTACTTTTTTAGTTGAACTGTACTCCTTTTTAAAAATATGTGTTATTGAACTGGTAGCATTTCAGAAGGACAAGCGGACTGTATATTTAGGTGGGAGGTGAGAGGGGTGTTAGTATTAATGAGTAGGAGGACTAAATTGTTATGAGTACACAGTGTGAAGTGTTATATACTGGGGAAAGGGAAGGGCAGCTGTGTGGGTATCTTGTCACTTACTCAAATTGCCATATTGAGTTTCCAGTGAAGGAATATTATGTAAATGGTGATATTGAAGGGAAGATAAGTATGACCAGGTTTCTGGGTTTGGCATCAGTGGGCTTAGATGTTGCAGAGAGGAAATATTTCATATTTTTTGATTGTTCTGAATTTGTTGAATTGTTTAAATGTTATGTCAGAATGGGGTGGTGCTATTATGTGTTGGAAATCATTACATAATGATGTATGGGGATCCAGCCAGCACTGCTCTAGTACAAATTGTATGGGTAAAAATGTCTGGCAGATGATACTTGTAGACTGAAATAAGAAATGCCCTAACTATGATGCAGTGAGTGGTATACTGTAGCATTGCACAGGGTGGAGAGGGGAGGGGTTTAATTTAGTGTAATATATTTAGAGGAGGGATAACCTAGGAGTTGTGAGGTTACTGTTAAGTAAGGCAGTAGCATTCAGTGTGTTTTTATATATTTTTATTTTTATTTTATTTTTATTTTATTTTACATTTGTTAACCGGGCTAGTCCAACTAGATATATTTCCATTTTCAGTAGAGGCCCGGGGAGAAAAGCTCCACATGAAGAAAAGGCAATTTATAATACAAAAATAGTAAATAATAGAGTACTGGTTCAGTATAAAAATTCTACATGGAAATATTATAAAATTCATAACCTATGGAGAAACAAAGGTTAATAAAAACATTTAGAAGGTGAAAGAGGAAAGGAAAAAGAAAGACATTCATAGTAGATATGCAAGACAGGGCAGTAGAAAAGAAGGAAGGTAAAGATAGATTAATATGCATACAGCATAAATAGAGGAAGTAGTAGAAAAGAGAAAAAACCTAGTTAGGCATAGGTAGAATCCCATTAACAGAGTGAGAGGGAGAATTAGGAGAGGAGAAGTGAGAGTGAGAAGAAGGTGTGGTAATCATAATTTTAATCTGGGTTAAAGCAAGAGCATAACCAGTGTTTTTTAAGGTGACGTTTAAGTTTTTGTTTGAAGAGAACTGAGGATGGAATGGAAGTTAGTTCAGTTGGAAGGTGATTCCAGTGTTTACCAATTGTATTAGAGAAAAGGGAATCACCGGCAGAGTTATTAGTTTTGGTTAAGGTTATTAGAAGTTTATTAGAGGAGCGAAGAGAAGTAAGGTTGGTGTAAGGAGTAAATAGGTTAGAAAGTATAGGTGTTTTGTTTGGATTATAGAAAATCGTATGTGCAAATGTAAGTTGAGAAAGAGACAGTGTGTTTCTTAGTTCTAGCCAGTGAAGCTGCTGTAAGTTCAGGCAATGGTGAGTTCTATATGGATTTCCAGTAACAAATCTGGCTATACTACGATAAGTGTTTGCCAGTTTAGAGAGATTGTTTTTCTTTAGGTTAGTGTATATAGGTGATGCATAGAGAAGAGTGGAAATAAGGTGGGAGTGAGCTAGTGAAGCTTTGGCAGTAGGAGTTAAGAACATTTTGATTCTGTAGAAGGAGCCCAACTTTCTGTTTACTTTTTTGATAGTATTATTAATGTGACTGTCAAAGGTAAGGTTATTATCGATTGTGACACCTAATAATTTGGTGGTAGAGTCAGGTGAGATGAGGGTACCATCACTGGAAGAGATAGAAAATTCAAGTGGGGGAGATCTAGAAGTGGGTTTAAAGAGAAGTTTTGTTTTTTTAGCATTCAAGAGTAGACAACGATTTAAGAACCATGCCTCTACTCTGTGAAATACATTTTGTGTAATTATTTGTAATTGTTTGGTTCTTAATGTATAGTAGAAAATATGCTCAGGTATACAGGAAGATATATAGAGAAAGAAGAAGGCTGGGGAGGTGAAAAATATGTTAAGGAGAATGGGGACAGTGGATTGGAGAAAAGATTAGGATAGAGGTAAGTGATATGGAGGTAAAGGCAGAGGAATGATAGGGCAGCAAGGGAGTACATGGAAAGCGGTCATGATATGGCATCAAGGGGTTAGCATGAAGGGAAGAAGAGGTAAAATAAATATTAGGGGCTTCTGACTAGCTAGATTTAAGTGAGGGAAAGTCGCCAGCAGCGGAGTGAGATAGTGGATATGTTGGTATCATAGGGGGTGACAGGTCACTTACTATCATGGTGCTTGGGAGGGGCGCTGACATGCTATGCACCAGCCCTGTCCTACTGTTCTAGCTTCAGGGAGTAGTAAAGGGCTCTAGGAAGGTTTTGGTGGTCTGATACTGACACTGGGGATTGAAGGAGGGAGACTGAAGGAGTGAATTGGTTCAGCTGTTTGAAGTGGAAGGGTTAGCAATCCCATTGATGGAGCAGATTTTGGAGAAGAATTTGGGGGGAGGAGTGTAATGTAGTCCTGCTACAGGAGATAAAGATGAAAAGAAAAGAAATGTGGAAGTTGGGTAGAAAGAGATACATAGCTGTGGCAAGTGACTGCATAAAGGAGTGGAGAAAGGAAACAATGATTTGGGAGATAGATGATATCTGAAAAAGTGGGGTGGTTTGTGGAAAGGGGATGGCACAGGGTTGCTACTAGAGTATAGTATAAGGGAGCAAGCGTAGCTGATAGGCTTGGTGTGTAGACTAAATTAAGATGATGCATTAGTATTTAGGGCATGCTTCAGGAGTTTTCCAAGAAGTGATCGGATGGAGAGTATTGGTGGGGGGGGGTTATTACTGTACCTTTATAACCAGAATCAGACAGGTTTTATGAGTCAAAGAAAAACCCTGGGAGGAGGCAGAACAATCTGGAAGAAGGTACTGGAGCATGAACTCTCAAGGACATTTGGAGGGAGATAAATGAAGGAAAGCAACAATTTACCTTTTCTAGGAGTCACTGAAGGCAGGCAAGTTATTTAGATATTTTTTTGTTAAGTTGGCATTTGAGATGGGCTTCAGTGAGGGCTAAAACCAGAAGAACAATGTCTGTCAGACTGCCATGTAAAGAAGTACAGAGGGGAGGAAAAATGCAGGGTAGATGGATTATAAATCTAAGTCAGTGGAGGGTAGGAGAAGAACTAGGATGATTAGATAGAATAGTTGAATAGATGGCTGCATAGAATGTAGGCATGTGGGGGTGGTAAGTGAAGGGGTAATATGAGAAAAAGATAGAAAGAGGGAGACATTGGTTTAGATGATGGCTTGAAGAGTTGGTAGAGATGGACCAAGGAAAAGGGTGTGATGAGGAGGTAGAAGTGGTGGAGAGGAAAATGAAGAGCCATTATATATGGAGGATGGTAATATAGATGGATATGAAAAGGTATTTTTAGTCGGTGTAGTAAAAGGGTGGTGTGAAACTATTTGCTTGGAAGTTGCAGGACCAGAAGTGGGAGGTGCAGGTGGACTTGTTAACAAACAAGGAGGTACAGAGGGTCAATAGGAACATGGAAGCAGTGGAATTTTTGTGGATTTCCATAAGAACTTACACAAAGCAGTGAATGAAGAGATGGATGAAAACAAATTGCTTTAGAAATAGGAATGCTTTGGGGGGTGGGGCATTCAGTTAGTTTTTATGACAGGATTGAGACCAAATAACTTGCGGATGCTGTAAGATGCTCCTAGTGTGGGAAGGCAAGTAGGAAAGATGGATTCCTTATGTCAACTTTTATAAGGGATTGGCATGACACAATGATAGGGGTATCAGGGCAGATCTTTGAGCAGGTTATGATGGAGTACTAGCAACAACAATTTCAAAAGGTAACAGGTAAGAGATGAACCAGGGAACTCTATATCTGTGATCAGTGCCTACACAACAATGTTTGCTAGGATATCCATCAGATGGTTGGATGGTCATTGGAAGATTACTGTGTAAGGGTCAGGTGGGTTTTGTAAATGGGAACATATTGGTGAATAATTGGAGATTAGTCATATGGTGACTGAAAGGATATTGGATAGTGGTACTAACAAATGTGTGGAAGGTTCTTGAAGAGGCTGAGTTAATAGTTACATATGAGGTGTTAAGTAAGGAATTTTGAGCAAACGTGAATAACAGACTGATGCAGTTTATTTGTGAAGGGAAATAAAGCAGGATTATCTGTTTTCTTCACATTTATTTCTTTTGGTCAGATAGATGTTAGCCAGAAGAATTAGGATGGTTCTGAAGAATACAAGAGCAGCAGGGCAGATGAAATGTTATAATTTGTTCATTAATGACTGTTTGCTGTTTAATGTGCCACAAGCAAAAATTGTCATTGGCTGTAGAGGGGTTAAAGTGGTTTGAGGACAGGATAATGCCGAAGTATCCCAAGCTGATGTCCACACCAGCCTGTTCTGAAAGATAGGAGACAGAGTATGTGGTCTTGCCAGTCAAGTCAGATGAGATCACTTGTTTAAGTACATTGCTCTTCTGGAAGATAGAAGCGATAGTTAGAGCAATGGAGGATGATGAATGGAAACCTGTGCAAGAGGAAAGAAATTAGGAAGGTAAAGAAAGTGTGGGGGAAGGATGAAAACATAGGAGGAACTTGTTAATGGCTGAAGTTTGATCAGGTAAGAATAATAGTGGGGGTATTTATGCAGGGAGGGTGGACCTGCAGGAAATAGGCAGAGAAAGAGGAGGACAGATATACCATTTGAAGCATTAGTTAATAAATTATTACAAGGGTAAGGGGAATTTTTGTAAATTGCAGTGCTGGACAAGTACAGAAAGAGTGGGAACATTTAGTGAAAAAGCTAGCAAAAGGAGCAATCAGAATGAGAAATGAGGGCCTGGAAAGATGAGAAAAGAAGGCGGTATGGTGTGTCACAGGTAGTGAACGTGCATACAATTCCCAAACGGGATTAACTCAGATGGTATAATGTGCTAATGTGTTTGAAGAGATGTGGTTTCCTGCAACAGGAGCAGATCATGTGTACATGTGGAGGTAGTGTAACAACGTTAGAGACGCAAGGAAGAAAGTAATAGGAAACTGGGCAAATGTATGGGGTTTCAGCTGCATTTAGATTGTAAGTTGCAGTTATTAGCAGTGGTTATCTTCTTTTAAACTGGATAATTGTACGGATATCTACAAATGTACTTCAGAATTGACTGGTATAACTCTCCTGGAGAAAGCAAGTGCAGCCTAAGAGAGTGTACTGGCAAGGTAGGAGTGGTCATGAGACTCATTGGTCTTGGAATATGTATAAAATCTATGAATCTGTGGTAGGGAAGTTTTTATTTATTTATTTATTTTATTTATTTTACATTTGTTAACCGGGCTAGTCCAACTGGATACATGTCCATTTTTAGTGGAGGCCCGAGGAGAAAAGCTCCGCTAACTACTACTTAACAAGTTAAAAAAAATATATATATACAGAATTATGCAATAAAAAGAAAACATTTGCTTTAAATTTCTTCCAGAATGTATATACACAAGAGTACAATATGAGACTTAGCAGGTGAATAAGTTTAGATATTTTACTTAGTTACAGTATTACTGCATTATACTGAGAAGCAGAATTAGATTTCAGTAGTTTGAAATGAACCCGAAGGAGGAGAGGGAATATTAGAGAGGTAACTCATATAAAGTGATGGTAGTATTACATACACGTAGAAAGAAGGTAAAAGGAGAGGGAGAGGGATGAGTAGAGGAAATTTGTGGGAGTTAGAGTTTTAGTCGGGGTTAAAGCATGGACATAACCAGTGATTTTTAAGGTAAATTCTAAGTTTTTGTTTGAACAAAGCAGGGGTTGGGATTGAAGTAAGTTCAATAGGAAGTTGATTCCAGTGTTTACCAATGGCGTTAGAGAAAAGGGAGTCAAAGGAAGTTGGTTAGCAGTGACAAGGTAGAAGGATTAATGTTGTTGGAAGGCAGGGCTATGATGGAGATAGTTGGCTGGAAAGTAGAGGGGATAATTTTAAATATTAGTACAGTTGGTGTGACTGGACAGTAGACTACACAGAAAGGTGCCCAAGGGAGTATTAGTGGAGATGGTTATTGGATAAGTTCAATAGGGTTTGGGGATAGGATGGGGGGACTGTGTGAGGGACAGGAACAGGTGTGCAATGCCTTAGTTGTCATATTGCTGTGGGGATAGCTAATGGTATAGCTTGGAAAGTCATTACTAAGCAATCACAGATAAATCAACATATTTATGTTATTATTTATTTAGGGTTCTATTGTATGCTCAAGGACCATAACTGCAGTCCTTGGAACTATGAAAATTTAAGTGTGATTATGAGAAATATATATACTAACTTTGACAGTGCAGTATTTTGTATTATTTCCTCTTTTCTGAGGTACAGCAATCTCAGAATGACTATATATAAGCAATAGGGGTGGGGTTACTGTATCTTGGAGTAATCCTTCTTTTTCCGAGGTACAGCTATTTCAGAATTACTATATTTAAGCAGTACAGGTGGGAGTACTATATCTTGGCATATTCCCCCTTTACTGAGGTACAGCAATCTCAGAATTACTATATTTCAGCAAAAGGGATGGGTCCCACATTGGGGCTGCAGAAAGCTTCCCCTGCAGAAAAAATGTTAACTGTATAACAGCGGTTTATGAAGTTCCCAGTTATTTGTGTTAATTTGTGCTGAAATTTTCATAGTTTAAGGTCTTGCATTTTCACATCTTGAACTTTCAGTAAGAAGACTTTAACTTCCTTGAACAGGCTAAAATATTGATACAAGTAAACCATTTTCTGGCCTGCCAGGGTCTCACATGGACTAGGTCAGCAGAAATTTGTATAATGCATAGTGTGCAGCCAAACTGCTCATCACATTATGTGTGATGAGGATCGTCAGACTTAATTTCACCAAGAAATATAAGTAGGTCTGAAAGGGCGTACAGTGAAATAAGGGAACTGGCCTGTTAGTGCCAAATGCAGTTTGCCATTAGTTATCCGCTTCTCATTCATGCTGTATGTTATGAGGTGGCTAACATGTGGTTCTTAAAACTTAAAGGAGCCTTGGAAGCAGTTTGCCATTAGTTATCCAATCCTCATTCATGCTGTATGTTGTGTAGTGGCTAATATGTGGTTCTTACAACTTAAAGGATTCTTGGATGCAGTTTACCATTAGTTATTGGGTCTATGTCAGTTCTTCGAACGCTTAAAATTTTGAACATTACATGGTAGAGACCAAACATTTGAAATTTCAAGTGTTCGAAGACTGACTTTCAACGGCGCTGTATGGTGCAGATAGGGAGAATTTCCCTTTTCTGCACTGAAGTGCAGTCTCGGAGTTGGTATATTTAAGTAGGGGGATGTGGGGGGTGCAGGGGGGCTTGCCCCCCTGCTCACACTGTTAAGGTGTATTTTTCTTGTTTAATTTTTTTTTTATTTACTATTCGAACATCCAAATGTCGAACATTTGGTCTCGACCGTGTAACATTCGACATTTTGGATGTTCGAATATTTAACATAGACCCTAGTTATCTGCTCCTCATTCATTCTGTATGTTATGTGGTGGCTAACATGTGGTTCCTACAACTTAAAGGAGACTTGGATGCAGTTTGCCATAAGTTATCTGCTCCACATTCATGCTGTATGTTATGGGGTGGCTAGTAATTGGTTCTTACAACTTAAAGGAGCCTTGGTGTAAGCAGGATTGTCTGAGAGTATTTATTGAACAATATTATGGTGTTCGTTTTTTAAAATGAATCTTTTCAGGACTATCACAGAATTCTTGTTTGCTGTGTAGATATCATGGTACAAAGCAATGTTTTACAGCATCTTTAGGTTAGTTGCAAAGCTGTCACTTGAGTCACAGGTATCTGTCTTCTTATCCCTTCCAATTATTCCTTCCAACTCCTCTCAAAGTCCATCACTTCTTCAAAAACTCTGATTAAGATGTGATGAGTCATCATGTTCTGTGGTGCTCTGGGAGACAGTTGCACCCTTCCGAAGCAAACCCACTGGCTTCCTGTATCAGCCAGAGCTGCATTACTGTTAGCCACGCTCACTTTCAAGCTACTCTGTCATTTCTTCTCTCCTCTCTTCCCCTTGCCCACAAGTCAGGATTATTCATATGTGCATATTGTCTTTGGTTACAAGACCATGGAGCCTTGACTTTCATAAGATCATATTTTGGATCCACTGCTACTGAAAAAACATTTCATTAAAGTAGGTCTCCAGCCACCTTGGAGCAACTATCCACCCATCTTTGTAACTTACTTTATATGTATATTCTGTTATGAAATTGTATACATTACACTGCTAATTTATCTCTTGTACCCAATAGTCGTTTTAACTTTGCTCTGCTTTAACTATATTACCACTGTGCATTAGTTAACATGAACATTATTATTGTGAAACTACCTTAAATCTCTGCCCGGGTAGAGGCTTAAATGTGTTTGAGCCAGTCTATTTGCCTGGTCAGTAAGCAAAATAAAAATAAATAGAAAGCAAGACCTTATCCTCGATCAATTACAAGACAAGTGTATCTCGGCCAGAAAGAATGTTTTGTTGCTGGCTAACTTAATTTAATTTATCATTTGTTAATAAGTGGGCTTGTTCATAGATCTTATTCATTCACAATTCAGGCTACAGTGGCAATGGTGAATACACTCTGTCTCTCTCTCTTTATATATATGTATGGACAGCCCATCATAGCTAGACATCTAGCATGCTTTTGGAAGGTGTCAGGAAACCCAATTACCTAGAGAAATCCCATGTAACCACAGGGAGAACATGCAAAGTCCACATAGTAACATGAAGTCAGGATTGAACCCCGTTCCTTGGAGCTGTGAAACACAGATCCTACCACTGATTTACTGTATTGCCAGTGTTCCCCTTCAGTGCAGTACCCAAAGAGGGAGGGAAACAGACCAATGCTGAAATTATTTCATGTAGAGGTTAGCTTGCTAATCCAGAGAAGTGAACAGAGAAGCATGTCAACTTGAAAATACTCATCTTGTTTCATTATTATAGCAAATAATGCCTGCTTTCTAGGTGTTCCATCTGCCATACATAGTCTGAAATGCCACTAGCCTGTTTAAGATAGTTGTCATGATTTGTGCATTCTTTTTTATCTTCACTGATTTATTTATCATTGGACACAGTGTCACCTTTGTGTTTTCCAACCTACACCATCCTTTCATTCCAGATCCAACATATAGTAATTTTTCATTACTCTGAATTTAGCCTCTCTGCAGTAGAATTATGGGAATGTTAGCTGTTTGTTTCAAACTATCAGACCTGCCTCCTTTTTAAAAAAAAAAAGTGCACAAGATGTGGTCTCTTTGCTATAAACATCTTTCACTAATATGAGTCATACACTATCTTTAAAGCTATATGTCTTTCACACAGCATGCAGAGGATACTTTGTGTGTCTTGTACTACTGTTGTCTCCCCGTGTGTCTTGTGTGCTATTTCTGTGCATTGCAGTACCTACTTGTGTGCCTCATACTACCTTTAGTAGTACTTTGCATTTATTCAACAGAAAAATACCACTACCCTATTTAGTCTGTCCTTTAAGTGCATTTAATAATATTCTTCCTCTCTAACTCTGCTTTCCCCTCACTTTTTCTCTGCTGTCTCCCTTTTCTCTTACTTTTATTTGTTTTAATGATGCCTTAGTAGTTAAGTAAACCCAAAGCAGTGTTTTCTTCTTCTTCTTCTTCTCCTTTCGGCTTTTCCCATTGGGTCTACAGAATGATTGGCAGTGGAGTTTTACGGTGTTGAGTTGCCAGTCCAGTGCCCAACCTTCCAGAGAAGGCACACACTCACACCTAGGGCTAATTTAGAGTGTCCAATCCATCTGCAGCATGTCTTTGGGATCTAGGAGGAAACTGGAGCACCCGGAGGAAACCCACATGACCACAGGGAGGACATGCAGACTCCGCACAGAAGGTACCCCAGCTGAGAATTGAACCAGAGAACCTCTTGCTGTGAGGCAGCAAAAACATAAAGTAGTATATCAGAGTTAAATCTTTACTTGAGTGTCATCTCTGTGTCATATTCTACCCTAACTGCCACTTATGTGTCTCACTATACCATGAACCCCATTTCTGAGTCTCACAGTGGACTTCCTAGTCTATTCATGCTGCAGAGCTGTCCCCAATGCCCTGGGAGTATGTTTCTGTTTTACATTGTCCTACTGCTTCTGCTTCTCATAGTACTACTGTTACTATGAGTAGCAGTAGTACTATGAGTAGCAGAAGCAGTAGGATAATGTGAAATAGAAACATGCTCATAGTACTACTGTTACTATTTCTACTATTACGACTGCATATACATTACTGCTATTACTATTGCTACTAATACTGCATGCATATTGCTACTATTAGTATTACTACTGCATGAACATTATTACTGTTACTACTATTACTACTACTACTACTACTACTGCATGTATATTACTACTATTACTACTGCTCTATCTAAATTACTACTAATACTACTACTACATGCACATTACTAGTACTAATACATGTACATTATTCAGTAAAAGACAAGAAGGTAGCAAACCCAGTAGGTAATCCAGAAATAAAATAAACCAGGTGCTCCAAGGGACCAGAACATGTATCCACAAAGCATTTATTGTCTTAAAGCTTAAAAAGTTTAAAAACAAACTGCTGTTGTAAAAAATCAAACAGGTTTAGCACTTTCATCTTACAAGTAAACAACATATCTATTAAAGGTGAATGCTAGTTGAGTATGTAACTTTAAATGCAGGACTTGGCTTCATGACTTGTTTTCAATTAAGGGTGTGGTTTTGGTTATAAAAGCTTAGCTGCTCTAAATGCAATGGTTCTGATGATGTCTTTTACTAGAGCACATGTACAGTACTACTATTACTACTCCTACTACATGTACATTACTACTATTACTACTCCTACTACATGTACAGTACTACTATTACTACTCCTACTACATGTACATTACTACTATTACTACTACTACTACATGTACAGTACTACTATTACTACTCCTACTACATGTACATTACTACTATTACTACTCCTACTACATGTACATTACTACTATTACTACTCCTACTACATGTACAGTACTACTATTACTACTCCTACTACATGTACATTACTACTATTACTACTCCTACTACATGTACATTACTACTATTACTACTCCTACTACATGTACATTACTACTATTACTACTACTACTACATGTACAGTACTACTATTACTACTCCTACTATATGTACATTACTACTATTACTACTACTACTGATATTACTATTACTGCTACTGCCACTATAGCATGTAACTCTGTGATGTGTACTGTTTGTTATATTGCTCACATCAGTACATCTCTTTGTCATATACTACTTTGAGTAGTATCACAGTGCTAGACATTGCTGGTGAGCTTTCTGCAGGACTCACTGTCCAAACTGGAACTTTTGGGCCATGCTACCCCAAGTGACATTTTGGGTAACACCTTGCCTTAGTGTTAATTAACTGTGTTAAGTGGTACTCTTATAGCACTTGCTGTAGTAAATGACACTCCTATGGCTGGTGCAAGGTATGTGAGAAATCACTGCCCTAAATATTGTCTGTGCATCATGTACTAACACTACCCTCTCAGTCACATATATAACTCCATAGAACCCTGACAAGTATATGAGATATAAATTATATTAATATATATAATTTATACACACACACACACATGGGGTCATGGGGTCATGTCAGCTGTTGCCATCTGTCACAATTGAATGACACTCTCTACCTTTTTCAGCAATCATGCCTGATTGTCATAGGTCTCCTCTCACGCAATCCATCTCCATCACCTCTAGCTTCCTCAACTACTTTGTCTTCATTGCCCATGTTTCTGTACCTTACAGTAGTACTGGTCATAACACTGTTCCGCCAACTTCTTTGGCATTCTTCAGTCACATATGACTGCTATACAGAAAGGGGAACATTGTGGGCATGTGTAAACTGCTATATGGAAGGGGAACATGGTGGACATATGTAAACTTCTACACTCCTCTCTGATCACCTACAGGACTGTTATGGACTAGCACACTTTTAAAACCTTTAAATTATTGATTGTTCTTTTATTAGATAGATAGAAGTGCCCAGATTAATTGTAGCTCATTCATTACCTGTACCTCATTCATTACTGGTGCCAAAAAGTTTGCTCTTCAGATTTTTTCCTTAGATCTGCTAGTTCTCTCATCTCCTGCATGTTTAATAGCTTATTAGTCTAGCACTTTGCCAGACTTCTTGTAGCAATTATTGTAGCACACAAAAGTGCTACCAGCACTAAACATTCTTCAAGGAAACAGCTCCAGTACTTATTATTAATACCCACCCCTCCGGGCATGTCTAAAGGTCAGTTCCTGTCCTTTCTCCTATTAACCTGGTGAACTTGGGCATCTTGAAGCAGTGTAGCAACTGCCTCATGTACACTGACAACCCTCTCCTCTTACACTCAGACTTGCGAGAGATGCACTTATATATCCAAATTGGAAGCCACGCAATCTCCAGCCAAGACCAGAATACCTGGTCAAGAGGAGAAGGTCAACACTTGCACCACACCACATGGAACACATAGCCCTCCAGAACACAAACCAGCACTGCCTTCACATAAAAACACAAACCACACACCCACCTTGGCGGAGGCTCTCAGTAAAAATCTACCCAAACAGCAGAGACCTCCAAGGCAGAAACGCACTGGACCACCACAACACAACACTAATCACGAGACACATAACTCTCCTAAACAGTGTGCCACTCAACCAAAGCCCCTAAGGCAAAACAGTTTTCCCAACACACTAGTCATAGGTGACTTGATAGTGAGGCACACTGATGTCCCACTCACTAGGTATAATAAGGAGAAAGTAACAGTCAGCTGTCTGCCAGGCGCCAGGATCCTCCACATAATGCACACACTCAGGTCCCTCAACAACAGGTACAAATATGACTCTGTCATTGTGCATGTGGGCGTGAATGACCTGAGACGTACCTCCCTGGACTACATGAAAAAAGACATGGAGGAGCTCTTGGATTATGTAGCCCAGGCGGGTATGACCCTAGCCCTGAGCAGCCTCCTACCATCACCCAGAATGATACCACAGTACAAGCAGAAAATGATTGATTTCAACAATTGGCTAAGTTTCTGGCATCATTCTGACGTGATCCAGTATCTGTCTGCATGGGATGACATGACTCACAGACCTCGATGCTTTGTCAGAGATGGCCTGCATCTGCCACCCCTGGGCTTCCGGATACTGGCCAAGGCTCTTGCCACCCCTATAGTGCCTTTTTTAAGGCAGTGTTCCAAAGACCAAATTACCACCATAACAGCTGGAAACAAATGCAATCTGAGGGTCATGTTGCTCAATGCTAGAAGTCTAAATCTCAAAATGCACTCACTCAAAGCACTCCTTAAAATGGAGACATTGACTTTTGTGCTGTAACAGAGACCTGGTTCAAGGCAGCAGAAAGCACCCCTGCACTATCAGGCTATAACTCATTCCACACCTTTTGGCCCCAGAACTTGGACCGAAGTTCCAAAGGTGGTGGTGTTTCCCTATTCATAAAGGATGCTCACACCTCCAGACTGGTAGCCCAACATAATGCATCAGAGATACTTCAGGTGCAGCTAACATTGGGTAAGACAGTGATTCGGGTTGTAGCCTGCTATGGGTCCCCAACCATGTCCCAAGACTCACACTCCATGTTCCTAAGCACCCTAGAGAATATTAGGGTCCAACCTAACACTCTCATACTGGGCGACTTCAACTAACACTCCATTAACTGGGAAAACTACGCATGTAGCAATACACTTGCCCAATGTTTCCTGGAATTCATTAATTCCAATGCCCTGGACCAGCTCTTTCTTACCCTCACTAGAGGTAGCAACATCCTTGACCTGGTCATTACTAACATGGGCGTCCGTTGCTCTACACCAATAGTCAACTCCTTCCTGGTTAGATCTGACCACAAACTAATCACCCTGGAAATCCTCATCCCTCCCACCCCCCCCCGCAAATGTAACCACCATGAAAAACTTCTCCAAAGCTAACTTTGGGCTCCTAAAAACAGAGGTGGCTAACTTCACGGCACCCATGCAATTAGAGAACAGCTGCATGACTGTCAAATCATACACTAATGCCCTGTATGAACATGTACACAAATGCATGGATTTCGCCATGCCCAATAGAACCAAGACACTCTCCTCCAAAAAAATGAAGCCAATCTGGTGGTCTGCTGTCATAAACAAACTCTACAACAGAAAGAGGAAACTACTGTGGAATAAGGTGAAGTCCCAAGACTGGAAAAACTCCCTTATCAGCCTCAACAAAAAGTTGAGATCCCTCATCAAATCCTCTAAAGCTAGCTATTAAAACAGAATTGCAGTAGATAGTAAAGACAACCACAAGGGCTTCTATAGTTATGTAAAGAATCTCTACTGCAATACCCAGATTTGTTCAGAACTATTGCACAATGGCACCTCTTATACTGAGCCAGCAGATATTGCCAATATACTGGCCGACAGATTCAGTGCCAACTTTACCACTCCCTCCCCCACCAAAGGACGAATCACAATACCAATAGATTGCCCGGCACCCAGTATTACTTCTGCACAGGTTAAAACAGCACTGTCCAAGGCCAAGAATACAACTTCTATGGGACCTGACAATATCCCTGGCTGTGTTCTACATGAACTACAGAGTGAACTGGCACCTCACCTGTGTGCCCTGTTCAATCACAGCCTCACCTCAGGCTTTGTCCCTACCGAATGGCGCACTGCTACAGTCATCCCTCTCCACAAAGGAGGAGCGACTACAGACCCTGAGAACTATCGCTCCATTAGCCTGACGAGTCTGACATGCAAAGCTATGGAACACATCATGATGGACCTAATAAACAAGGATATAGGGAATCTCCAAACTCTGGATCCCACACAGTTTGGTTTTCTGAAGTGTAGATCATGCCTGCTCAACCTGGTCAACTTCTTTGAGACAGTCACCAGAGCTGTGGATGAAGGCAAGGTGGTTCATACAGCCTACCTTGATCTGATCAAGGCCTTTGATACCATTCCCCACTCAGGAATCATAGAAAAACTCACTAAGCTAGGCATTGACCCCTATATCACTAGGTGGGTTGCAAACTGGCTTACAGATAGAACCCACAGTGTGAAAGTAGCTGACTCCAAGTCAGACTGCTGACCAGTCACAAGTGGAATCCCACAGGGTTTGGTCCTGGGTCCCCTCCTGTTTGGTATCTACTTCTCTGAAGTCCAGGCCAACATGAAGGGACTCTGGCTGACAAAGTTTGCAAATGATTGCAAGTTGGGAGCCATAATTAACTCCCCAAGTGATTTTGACATCCTACAGAAAGGCCTCACTGAGACCAACGACTGGTGTCAGAATCATGGCCTTAAGCTCAATGCCAAAAAATGTGTCGTCTTCCCCTTTGGGGAAAAACCCGGTTCCCATGAATTACCACATTGATAGTAGTCCACTGAACACATAAGGCGTTATAAGAGATCTGGGAACACAGGCTGACAGCAACCTCTCTTTTGACCACCACATTTCCACTGTGGTCAGAAAGTCCTTCTATGTGGCACACCTCATTACTGAGGGTTTTGCATCCAGGAAGAAAGAGGTCATTGTCTCCCTCTACTCTTCCCTCATTAGGCCAATCATCGAGTACAATGCCCCATTTGGCAACTACCTCACTAGTCACCTGCAACAACTGGAGAGGGTGCAAAAGTACCTCACAAAGAGGATCCTAGACCTTAAACACTAGTCCTATATGGACAGACCCAAAAAACTCCAACTATTCTCTGTCTCATATTGCCTACTTAGAGGCGATCTCTACTTGACTTACAAAGCCATGTCTGACCCAGCTCTGTTAGAAATGCTACATCTAAAGATATGCCAGTCTCTCTGCACTACATGCTCCAGAGACATCCGCCTCATTACCACAATCAACAGAACAAGCTGGAGGGACAGGTTCATAACCTAGAGACTGCCCATGCTATGGAGTAGACTTCCCATACATGTCGAGGAGCGCCTCAGTGGTCATCTTGAAGACAAATCTTGATGAGTGGATGGGAAATAGAAAATTCACCCCGGGGATCACTCCAGTGGCACTTCTCGACAGAGGCACTGGGAACTAAGGTCAGGTGGCACGATGCCAGGGTAATCCTGTCGGCTAGGCTTGTAAAGGCTCCAGGGCCATTAGCCTAGTACACACCTATGAACCTATGAACCTATAAGTATCCTGTTCCTGACGTACCACTAACAGTATATGGAACACAGCAAACATAGTGTCTAGCCACAGCAGGCTACCAGTCTGCAGCTCCAGCTTTTGGCATGCTTGCATGGGGGGGGGGGGGGCTAACCACTGCATATAATGCTGAGTATGGGAGTTTTGAAAAAGTTGTTGTGTCTTTTGTGAGTTCCATGAAAAGTGAGACATAGTAAGGTGTCTGCTGTTGCATTGTGTTACCTGCTAACCCATGAATGGCACAGTGTGTGGACATGCCAGATAACACTGTTACAGGCTGCTGCCATTCGTAGCATTTCAGATGTTTGGGCCATAGATCACAGAAGGGGCATGCCCCCAGTGAATTTTGCTAGGCATCTTCAAATTTTTAATCTACAAAGATGTGATACAACTGAGAAGATAGGGAACAGTCTGAAGTTTTAAGCATAATCCCAAATTACATATTAAAATTAAAAAAGTGTATGTGGACCTGAAGGGTTATTCTATCAGCAGGCAGACTTACTCCTTCAAGTTTGTCAAATTATAAATGGTATAGTAATTACAAAATTAAAAACAAATTACCAGCAATACTAACTGGCTGGTTCTACATCAGTGGTGAGAAGGAGCAACATTTGAATCTCACTTGAATTTAAGAAAATAATTCACAGTGGCAGTTTAGATCAGTTTTCTCACACTCCTACACAGGAGTCTTAGCCTACTGTCCCCCACTGCCCCCTGCTGCCCTCACCTATTTAATGTAATTACCTCTGGAGCTGCTGCACATGGAGGATTTCCCCACATTGGGTAAACATTGAACAGAGCAGAGTCCCTGCTCGGAGACAGTCTTGCTCATACTTTGCTACCCAACAAGGTTAATTCTCTTCTCCCTTTAGCAATACATTTAAAAGACTGGGATTAAAGCACTTCCGCTACTGACCACACATCACTGACTGATCATCTCTACCACTTAAAACACCAAAGGAGAACAACAAAACGCCTTTTTAATGAACACTCCTAGATGCTCACGCTCTGTTCTTTAGCAGCATCATTAGGGAGCATGATGACTGATTGTTCAGAAAAGAGAAACAACGTAATGGCAGCAAAGGGTCGCTCGTCACAGGCAAACTCTCAGCCTTCACACATTATAATTCATTTTGTGCTCAGAAACCTACTAAACCACAAACAAAAGCAGTATTCCACAATGCCAGAATAAATTACCACAAATTTGTCGAATACATGATACAATCCAGTCCACAAACATAAACCCTCAGTGCACTTTATTCTGCTGTGTGTTTTTCAGTTGTCTCACGTTTAATCACTTATCACTCATTTTAGCTACACACATGCACACATACAAGTATACATACATATATTTGCGCACATGTAAACTCACACACACATGCATACCAACAAAATTGTAATGTTTCATAATGCAAGTAGATTGATAATTAATGTTTGATGACATAGAAAGAAGGTAATAACAAGTCTTACACTTCACAGAATTTTTTTACACCACTTTATCAAACAGGATAACTACACACATGTTATATAACAGGATAAATATACCTATACTAGGTAGTTATCTGGCTGGTCATCTTGTCGATGACCAATATGTTGAAGCCCCTTAAACTGGGATTAGTTGATCAAATGGAGCTTTAGAATTTATGTTTTATAGCTTTGCATATATTTGTGTGTTTGTGTGTGTATGTGTACATATATATATATATATATATATATATATATGTGTGTGTGTGTATGTATATATATATATATATATATATATATATATATATATATATATATATATATATATATATATATATATATATTTTTTTTTTTTTTTTTTTAGGATAACCTTTATAATGGAGATTTCTCCTTGTGTGGGGTGTATGAGAAGCTTTTTATTTCCCCACAGAAAACATAACTTCCAAAACATCCATTCAATCAGCTGATATAAATCAAACATGCTTTGAAGAATCTGTCTTTAAAAGACTGAACAATATGTGTGTGTATTTTTATACTTACATACATGAACACATAACCTTCCTGAGAAGACTTAGAGACAGAACCATGAATGAAATTTTGAAATTTCTCAGTGGACTGAAGATGAAGAGGTCTATGAGAACAGCAGACTCTGATGTAAAGCTATGAGATGACTGGCTCATGGCAATAGAAGGAAGTTCGTTTCATGTGGAAGTTGGTACATACATGGAGCATACTATGTGAGGAGGGGTTGGAGAAAGAATTTAAGAATGTTTGGCAGGCAGAGGGTGTTCATTGTGTGACTGGAAAGAATTTGGCTGTGGCTGGTAAGAATCTGAAGCTTATGCAGCAGATGAAGAAATGGGCATACTATTTGAGCCAGGCAGATCTTATCTGCTATTACTGTCATTTTTTTCTGTACTGAGTTTGTTATGGTTATTGAGGTACTCTGTCTCTCATCCTTGTTTATGCCATTCAGCGCATTGAGCATTGAACTCAGGCACTCATTGTTTCAGTAGGGTTTATGGTTTTACAGGGTTGGGTTGCTAGCCTGGCACCCAACCCTCTCAGAAGGGCATACTACACATTCGCACACATAGCCAATTTAAAGTAACCAATCCACCTCCTGCATGTCTTTGGCATGTGGTAGGAAAATAGAGCACCCAGAGGAAACCCACGCGAGCACAGGGATTACATGCAGACTCTGCACAGAAGACACCCCAGCCAAGAATCAAACCAGAGAACCTCTTGCTGTGAGGCAACAACGCTAACTGCTGTACCACTGTGCCATACCTATTAAGGTACTGCATCAGTGAAAATGTAGTGCCTAGATTGTACGAAACAGATGAAAATGGAGAAAAGATGGGATGAGCAGTGACTGTAAATGTAGTGTGTGGAACAAGGACGTAGCATATTCTTATTTATAAAGATATCTGTACGTTTACTATTGATATTTCAAAAATGCAGTCATCGGCCTATTAAAATGTTGACCCAAAATGTGGAAATACGTAAAGTCGATCAGGCATACATGTTTAAACTGAATACATCGACACCTGTAGTTCGATGTATTCGACATAGCAGTAAATGATGTCAGTCACCCAAACTATGCAGCGTAATATACCGTTAGACTGTCAAGTCAACGGCACATGCTTTTTACTATTTTGCAGGGGGAAAGCCCCCCTGCACCCCCCATGTGGGGGATTGCACCCTCGACACTCCCTGTAAGTTATACATACCAACTTCGAGATCACACTACAGTAAGGAAATAGGTAAATTCCCTGTTCCTCACTGTACCACGATCTCCACTCAAAATACCAAACTCAGACTATAGAATTACACTGCACATTCAGTATTGTGGGTTCGGCATTGTGCCCTTTTGAAATGTGCCTTTCGAACACATGCCTTTTGATCACAGGCACTACGAAATTTCAATAGTATTTATTTTATTTATTTTGCATTTGTTGACTGGGCTGGTCTAACTAGATATATGTCCATTTTCAGTAGAGGCCCGGGGAGAAAATCTCCACTAGTAAGCCTATCGGTATGGGTACCATAAGCAAGACTTAAACATTTGAATATTTGCACAAGAATGAGATTGCTTACACTCTGTGGACTCCCATAAACTGATGCTTGTTTACATTCAAGGACACAAAATGAATGACAGGTTGTGCTTATAGTAATCTAGTAAGATTTTGGTAATATGTTCATGATAAAGGTTTTGCCATACCCTAGTTCTTTGTATTATTTAATCAGAAGGGTTAAGGACACACTTCTACACTACTGAAGTGCATTCATAAAGCCTATATTGGAATTTATGCATACCTTCTGTGAACAGTTAGTGTGACATAGTTGAAAACACCACATGTATGTCGCCACAGAAATAGGGGTAAGGAAGTATGTAATTTTGAGCTTTACTATAAAGGTGAGGCCTAGGACAGGGTACAGGAATAAACACTGACCACATAAGGAATTTGTGGACAGTGATGAAATTAGTAACTATGGCAATGAAATCAGACATAAATGACTGCACGACATCTAGACTTGATACAAAGGTAGAGCACATTACAAAGATACAGTAACTAGTCTTGACTATAAAGACAAGTTGTGGGTTATAGGGCAATAACACATTTTTGTCAGTAGAAGTGATGTGTTACATTTAAGGGTGATGGCTGATCTTGCTTGTAGACACAGGGTGGGGGATATAAGTGCAGTAATATGACTTGGCTGTAGAGCTATTTCGCAACCTTGTTGTTACACAACACTGGCTGTAGAGTTTGGTTGTGGGATACAGGTATGGCACACATTGTTAATGTGAGGGATATTGGTACAGTCACACACTTTGTTTGTAGAGGCAGTATGTGAGATGCAGATGCAGCATTTCAGCTTCCCTTGTCGAGGTATGATGTGGAATATAAGTAAGCAATACTCCTGGGTTATATAACGTTAGCATGTAGATAGAGGTACAGTTACACATCCTGGCTGTAGAGGCAGTGGGTGAGATATTGTAACCAAAACGGACTTGGCTGTAGAAGAAGGGTGTGGGATACAGGTGCAGTTACACACCTTTGCCTTAAGGCAGTATTTAAATGTAGCAGCAAAGTCTAGTAAAATCCACAGAACCACCACGGCAGCAGGAAAATGTTGTGTCTTTCGGCTTATCCTGGTTAGGGGTCGCCACAGCGGAACTCCGGTCCGCTTATGTTTGGTAGTGGATTTTTATGTGCAGAGTTACCAGCCCTGATGCACAAACTTCAACGAAGGCATGCCCATTCACGCCTGCCTCCACACAGAAGACGCTCCAGCTGAGAATCGAACGGGACAACGTCTTGCTGTGAGGCGACAATGCTACCGCAGCACCACTACTGCGGGTAAACATGAAAAACATTTTTATTAAAAGTTTATCGCTTTCATGCTACTATGAGCACGTCTTCAGACCATAATAAATTACAATAAAACACTCCATTATATATTATAGCATTTTAACCAAACAACCTATAACAAAATTGTTTCAATTAACTCATTTAAACAGCTTCCGCCCTTTCAAAATAGGTTTTAAAGGGACATATCCATTTAACCCTGAATGTATATCACCCTGCAGTCTCACTGTCCATTTTGTTTCTCTCTGTTCTAAAACATTATTGAAGTCTCCCAGCCTAGCACTTTGGTTTACTTGATCCAGTACCCTAAACTTAAAAACATGTAAGTCGCCTTCTTTGTGTACATGGTGAGCTAAAGCAGTCTTCAAATCTTTATTTCTAATAGCCTGCAAATGTTCCCTGATTCTCTCAATCAAGCTTTCTCATCATTTTACCTACATTAAAAACTACATGACTGGCAACTAGACAGATAAACCACATTGGAACTAATACAGGTAGCTTTTATGTATGACTGGTGGTTTTGGTGGGTGACAGGATGAACAAAACTATGTTGAGTATCTATAAAGTGACAAAAGTTACAACTACCACAGGGAGAAGTTCCTCCTGGGTATTGTATTTCCAATAGTCTTCTGCTATCATAACAAAGAAGGTGCTTTAAAGAATGTTTGTTCTTAAATACAAAATGTGGTGTCTGTCCTACTACCCTACCTATCTTTTCCTCTGATAGCAACACAGGTCAGTTCTTTTTGATTATATCACAAAAAACACCACAATCACTGGTGTAATGCATCAAGAAATCTATATGGTCATTCTGGCTTGCTCATGGTTGTTGTCCCTGATTCAAACTTTCTTTCCTCTCAAAATATGGTCTAGCAGAACTATTTCTTAAATATTTCACTTCCCTAACCATTTTATTTGCTTCATCCTCTCTACAGCCCCTTTCCTTAAATTCCTGTGTCAGGGTAGAAAGGTCAGATTCAAATATTCCTTGAACACTGTTCAATCTTGACATTCGCATCCCTTGGCCCTTCAAAATATTCATGAATACTCTTGTCAGATGCATGCTATTCCTGTAAAGTGTAGTATTTACACGACAGGGTTTTTTATACAGCTTAGTAGCTATCATCCCATTCTTCAACTTAAAAACCTCTACATCTAAATATTCCATATTAGTATACGAATATCTATATGTAAATCTAAGAAAACTAGTGGTGGAGTGTAGGTAATCTATAAATTCAGGGATCAATTCCTCAGGTCCTTGCCACAACATAAAAAGGTCATCAACAAACCTTTTAAAAAAGATAAGGTACTGAGACTATATATTGTTTTTTAAAACAAATGTCTTCTCCCAATAGGACATTACCAAATTGGCATAGCTGTTAGTGCAGGGTGTGCCCATTGCCACACCCTGCTTCTGCCAATTGTATTGTCCATCAGGAAGAAATATGTTGTGTTCTAATACAAGACTGACCAAGGAACAAATTAGGGTCACCTTCATATCACTAAAATCACTCTCACTCTTGAGACCCTCACCATGCATAGTGAGACCTTCCCCATTGGATATACAGGTAAAGAGAGAGTGTACATCCAGGGTCAAGAAAAATAAAGTGTCAACATTATTCATAGCTCCTAGACATAAAGACAAATCTTCTAAAAATTGCTTTGTATCTCTTAAAATGGTGGGTGACCTATTCACTAACACTTTTAATTCCTTCTCATCATAAATTGACATGGGCTGTATAGTCCACCCCCCTTCCCAACACAGTGGGTCTCATGGGTGTTTTTTCCTTCTGTTTATGTATTTTTGGGAGCCCATTCAAAGTAGGTATTAATGGAAAAGGAATATTAAAGTAATTAAAAAGGTCTGGTGTAATCATATTAGCTGCCAAATATCATTTCAAAATTCTATTGATTTTGTCTACAATTCTATACACATCCTGTAGCTCAATAGTTGCATATACTGTAACATCATTCAACATTTCATGCCTCTGTGTCACATAAAATTCTTGGTCCAAAATAACTAATGACCCTCCTTTATCTGCAGGTCTAAAAACTATAGAATCATCCATCTGCAAGGTCTGTAATGCCTGCCATTCACTGTTACTCATGTTGTTGAATTTTTTATATTTATTAACAGAAGGTTTTTGTAAAAAATAACTTCTGACATCTTTTTCACACATACGACTAAAAGTCTCCACAACAGGATCTAACACAGGCATAAAACTACTCGTTTTTTTGTACAGATGATGTTCAGTATTAAAAGCGTGTAACTCTTCAACATCACATTTCTACTGAACAATTTGATATCATCATATCTGTAAGAAACATTTGTGATGCAGGAATAAATGACATACCTTTGAGTAACAAACAGATTTCAATGTCAGTAAATATCCTCACAGATAGATTATAAACTAATTGTTCTGAGGCAGACGCCACATTCTCTTTAAAGTCTGATTTGAGTGCTTCTTGGTTCCCGATAACTGTAGGGAACTCTTCCTTCTGCAATTTTGCGGTCGTCGTCATGTTGGAGAGTTCACATCCTTATGGGTAATGGCAGAGACAGAAAATCCATCTTCTGAAAAATGTTTTCACGTTTTATTTTTCTGCTGCTGTGGTGGTTCTGTGGATTTTACTAGACTTTGCTGCCACATCCTTGTTGTTTCTACAGTACCTTTTTCCACAGTGGAATACTTCTTTTGTGTTATTTTAGTGTTTAAATGTTGCTGCAGCAACATAACTTGGTTTTAAAGGTAGGACGTGGTATTTAATGGTAGTGATGTGTCTTGGCTACTGCTATGGTTTCAGGGTATAGTTTGTGTATTCTGGCTTTGTGGTGCTTTGGTTCCATCTGGCCTGTAGCATTCCTCTTCCTGGATATTTCTCACTTGCTTTAGCCTCGCCAATCATAGCAGGGTTGTTCTGGACAGACATCACTGCTCTGAGTACCACTGTAGTGTACATTGCCCTCTGTAAGGTGTAATGCAGGAAAGCATGGTTTCCAGGATATTTTCCCAGAGTGAAGAAATATAAAAAATGCCATAGCATTGACTTGTACAACCACAGGTTTCTATTAGTCTCCTTTACCAAGTTTGCCTAGATGTTGGAGAGATCAAGTGCTCCTTCCTTTGGAGTTTACCTGAGGATACCAGGCATGAGACCAGGCATGCAATAAGCTCTGTAAATACCCCACTGTAGGGAGGCTCAAGACACATTACTTAATGCCCCACCACCTTTCTCCATCTGTCAATCCACCTCGCTGAGAGTACTTGTAAAACAAGAAAACAATCTCTAAATTGGTTCCCCAACTTTTATGAGATGAGAACAGGTAAATACAGACTTTTGGCCAGGGAGTTAAAATGAAATACGGATAAATGTTTGTTAAATAACTTAGGCTGCAAAACAGCATTTAGGAACAAAGAATATATTAACTACCATGACTACAGAAGTGAAACATGGATTAGAATATAGTAAGCAGCCTGACAAAAGATGAATCACAGTTTATAATACATTAATTAGGCTCAGCTGTAGGGGCTGGGCATTTATAATTTATTAACGAACCATGTTTTCAGATATCAAGAATATGGTAACTAGCTTTGGCTTCAGAAGTAGGGCATGAACAAAGCTACACTGGCTAGCTAAGGCCTCAGCTGTTGGGTATAGTCAACAGGATGTAGTAACCTCACCTGAGTACAGGTATGTGGGATAGAAAATGAGGTAGGGACTAGCGTTAGCTACAGAAGCGATGTATGGGATAAAGAATTAGTACTGGCTGAAGGAAGGTAGAGTTACATTTTTTTCTGAAAGGCGATTGCAATTGCTTATTCTCCAGATGAATGACTCCTTTAAAATGTTCTCATTTGTGAGGAGATCTAAGCAGACAGATAACTTATATATATATTTGTTTGTAAGGCCCAGTTTGGTCATAACTGCTATGTGCATGTCTTCTAAGGTTTTTAGGAGTTCAGAATGTACAAGAGGAGAAAAGCTGTCTGTTGGGGAAATTTAAATGTCAAGATCGTTAAGGTTCTGTTGGGGGGGGTGTACAAATCATGAAAGCCCTCCTTGTAAGCTGTGTTTATAGAGGACTTTGATTGTCCAGGAAGTTTCAGTGAATGAAAGCAGTCAGTTTAGGCAGGCTTTGCAGTGGGACTGCTAAACAAACACACAAGAGGCTCCTTTTCAGAGGCCACTGTGTCTGCTCAGGAACTTTTAACACTTTGAGGGGGAGGGCTTACTTTCCTAGCAGACATGGCATACCCAGCTGGAAAATACATTTAGATTAGGAGGATAGGCCTTTCTTAGCACGTCTGCATGTCACACTGAATTCCTAAAACTCCTGAATGGCCTGCTTTGACATATGAACATGGTGCAGTGCCACAATAAACAACCATCCTCTCTTCTACCTTGGCATTGACTTGTGGGAGGTAAGGCTGTCCTCTTTTCCCCATCCTGACAATTAGTACCACTACACTGAGGTAAATGTGTGAAGACTCAAACAGGAAGCAGCTTGTCTTATGCACACTACTCAGTGCAAGGAAAATGGTATAGTATTCCATGTGTAGAAAATAATTTTGCATGCTGTATACGTGTGACAGCCACACACATTTATACTACATACAGAATATGTTTATCATATGTCTTGAGTGTTTACTCATAGATCAGGTGTGCTTACTGTGAATGCACATATGTACACAAGCACACATGCAGTAAACATACAAATGCATTCTTGCACATATGCATGCATGTATGCACACGTAGACAAACACTCAAACATATGCAAAAACAGACACGTACGCGCGCACACACACACACACACACACACACACACACACACACACACACACACACAGACACACACACACACACACAGACACACACACATACACAGACTTAATAAGCTAGAAGTGTGGTGTTTTATTACCGTTACCAAACTCCTGTTTGCACTGTTGGCTTGCAAGTCATTGGTGTGTGCTAAAGCCAATTTATGCAACAGTAATCTGGCAAACT
>NC_056743.1:855650832-855755832 GCF_019279795.1 Protopterus annectens | reverse complement strand
AGAAGTCGGTTTGACATACATTCTCATCCCATTGTGAACATGAATGGGTCTGCATCTGGCATGGTGTCAATTGATAAAATCCTGACTATAACGCTGTCAGTCCAAGAGTAATTAGTAACTTGTATGCACAAGGAGAAGGGGGTGGACGAGTAAACAGCTGGCACTAGTTCACTTTCCTGAGGACGAGAGAAAGAGGGAGATGGCATAATTCACTGTTGTACTGTCCCCAAGTGGAGACTGGGGGAATTACATCAACATGAAATGACCAGAACATGCACTCTGATTCACCAAGCTGTGCACTTGCACTGTAGTTTCTTCTAGATACATGAGTGGAAAAGAGCAGTATCACTGGGCCAGCATTGTCGGTCCTGCTTCAGCAGAGTGTTCCTCAAGGCTGAAAGGACTGAGGAGTCAGGCCAGCAAGCAGAAGCACTTGATGTGCTGCCACCCACAAATTACTAAAGGACACAAATGATAACAGGAAGGTTGATGTTTAATAGGCACAAGGAGCAAGAAGATATAGAAAAATATATATGTTTAAACACAGTCACAGATACGCACAACTAATAAGGCTTAAAGTCCTAGTCTAGCTGAAACAGCATCATTTAAACATGGTTATGTAATGGCATTTAATCTTAGCTGCCACAGCAGTTCTCTCTACTCAGGTCTTTGATTTTAAGTTGTATTAGTTTTTTTTTTTTGGAAGGTTGCATATGATTGCAGATAGACCTTTTTTTTGTTATTTTCTTATTATTTTTAACAAATTGTACACTAAATAGGTAGTTTTATCCGTGGTTTTTATATAGGGCTTTTTTAATCCTTAATTATTTAATTGAATATCATCCACTCCAGTGATTTGTTTTGATGAAGTCCCCATGATTTTACGACAAAAGCACTTAACATTCAATAAATTACTTTTGTGATTTTAAGGAACCGTTTTGTGTCTCTAACAGCTCTATTGAGGTGGAAGTGGTTGTCCTGGCAGTTGCTGGTTATTTGTTTATTTTTGCGAGGTATTTTTTTGGTTATTTGTTAATACACTATGGTATTATAAGAAGTGAAGACAGTAGATCACATAATTACATAGTAGATCACCACTTTGTGTGCCCAGATCCCAGAAGTAAAGGAAGAATTTGACTCAAATACTGCTAGTTCTCTGGGTGTGATATTTTTACATGGTTTACTTTAAAAGTGTTATGGAGGTCAGGGTAATGTGAAGAAGGGTGGTGAATCAGTGAAGAAGTGCAACATTTTTATTATTTTTTTGTGGGGGGGGGGGTCCTCCCTGTCTTAACATCCAACATGTAGCACAACCTTTCAACTTAATCATTCCCCCATCCTATCTGGTCATAGGTATTGCCGGGGGAGCAAAACTTGAGCGCTGATAGGTTGTTATCCTGGGAAGTTCATCCTCTTCTGCTTCCTCCTCATGCATTCTGGAAATGACACCATGGTGTAGCTTCACAGTGTGTACGACACAGGGACAGCAGCTGTTCTTTTCCTCAACTAGCAGAGCTGCCCCCCTCCATCTGGAAGCTGATACTTCCCACCAAGTTTTCCACTGGATAATTATATGATAAAACAGATTTCCCCCAACCACACACACACAAAACTTCATCCCCCATGATGGGTGACCTAATAATAGCCATTCATTTCCTAACCCCCCATCACTACCAATTTCCCCAACTCCAGGATTCATAATCAAACCTAACCATTGTCTGAGCTCCATCCCTCCCCATCATGAAGTGGACTGTGTAGAAGAACAAAGTGACAGCAGGAGAGTGTCACAGACATTTCTAACTTAGAAGGTCTAGAATTTACTTAGCAATGATATTAGAGGGTATGAGTTATTTGTAGGGCTTGGATGATCTTAGAAAGGGACAACAGAGGACACCGCCATGTTTCCGAGTACATGAGGAGACAGCCCTTTAGTCTTGATATGCAAGCCAGTTGAAATAGCAGTTTGCTGCTCAAAATGCCATTGTTACAGGTGATGTTCCTTCTCTCAGTAAACTTACCCATTGTGAGTAGACCATGCAGTATATTGTAAGTAAGACAGAACTGTGCTTTTAACTGTGCCCAAACAACTACTCTGACTTGCCATCACAATGTAGAAAAGTAATTGTAGGCAGCTGAGATGTGTTCAGTGAAGCTCAGGGTACCTTCAGGTGTTTAAATAAGTTGATGCCTATGAGTAGTGAGCTGAATGATCAGATGACATTTGTGTGGTTGGGGACAAGGGTGCAGGGAGAGGTGGGTGAGGTTTCCATACATCCCAGAGAGCATAGTTTTGGTTTAACATTGAACGGCAGCTTGCTTTAGAGGAGTCAACAGCTTAGCAGGTTGGCTTTGAAGTGGCATACTTTGTTCCAGTAAGCATGTGGCTATGGATTTCCTGAACCCCTAAATGATGCCTGTGCCTGAATGTGCAGATTAGGCTATCTGGGCCTTGGACAATAACCAGCTCCTGATCAAGTGGTCACTACAAGGTAGAGGCCTTGAGCTTAGGCTCAAAGATTGTAGAAGCCAGGCTGGACATTTTTCTTATTTGTTATTTAGAAACCAGAGAGATTCCACTCCCCATACACTCCTGTAAGAAGTAGATGCACAGTGATAATGTATATTATCTATGCATCTCTGTTTCCTAATCCTTAAACATCATGTAGTACATTTCTTCCTTGTTTCAGCAAGATGGTAACGATGTACTGATAGGATCCCTCACCACCCCCTTAACCTACATACTAAAACCCAAGTTGTTCCTGGCCAACTGGACAGCCATCTTATTCTCCTTCCACAACCAGGACACCAGTGGTACAGATGAATGTCCTGCCTTTGTGTCTCCCACTTTGGTGGACTCCTATCTCTATGGGAAAATGCATGTACTAACATGTGTAGATGGACTGGGTAAAGATCCATAAAAACTTGAAGAGTGGTCAGAGATTTAGTGATTAAAATTTGTTGAGAATATGTGCAAAAAATATATTTTGGTGTGCAAAATCCCTATTTCTTGGGCTAAGATTCAGGTTTTATGAAATAATAAAAGCCCTACAGATGTCACCGGTATTTCTCCAGGGTAGGGCAGCAATGTGATACAACAGCACATAAAGCAACAGAATGGCTGGATTCATACACAGAGGCACTGGCAACAAGAAAACAAGGCAGCCATACTTTTACCCTACAAGACAGTACTAATGGCATGCCAGGAACATAGCATGGGGATTTGATATTAGATGGGGTAGAGCAGGATGTGATGTGTGCAGCAATGCTAGGAAGGGATTTGCAGTATACAGCGTGTTAAAAGATTTGGAGTGAATTTCTTAGGCGAGAGGAAAGGTAGGAATAGACACAAATGCAGTAAGAATATATATTTACCTCACAAGGGGGAAGAAAATGCAAGAAAGCAGTTTTGCAGTAAAACATATATCCTAGCACTGAAAGGTGTTTTAGAGGAGACACAAAGGATTTCTTCACAGAGAATCTGTAGAAAGTTGATCACTGTGGTGAGAATGAGGAAATGGCAGAAAATAAAATACTTACGGGACCAGGTATAAGGGAATTCTGTCGATTAGCAGGAAGAACTAACAGGCTTCTAGATTAAAGTTGTGAAATTGCAACATCAGACTGGGCAGGCCTTGGACCTCCTGATAGCATTGTCCATGTATGTGTACAGCTATTTTTTTCCTGAAATATGTTAGAAAATGCTAATACAAAATGTAGTAAAACTACTCAGTTTCAAAGTTCTACTGTTGATCCTGTGAGAGGTGACCCATTATTCCCTACCCTGCCAAAAAGCCATTTTTACTTTGCTGGGCTGCATTGAGTGCTGTCAGGAGCTAACAGCATGGAGACATAGCAAAAGTTAAGATTATCAACTAGGCAAAGGGGAAGGGGTTAAGCATCCCTTTCTCTCTTCTCAAGGGTATAGCTTGTAGAATGCCTCATACACCTCATACTGGGCACTGCTAGCAAATTTCAAAGACTTGCTAGAAGGAGCCTGTGTCATGTTTACATTCCTCATTACAGAGTGCTTATTCATTTAGTAATGCTGCACTACCATGACCAGCATCACAATGTACTGATGGAGTTACTGTCAGACTGCTGTGTCCTGTGTGGTAGCCTGGCATTCTTATTGTCAGACTGCTGTGTTCTGCATGGTAGCCTGGCATTCTTACTGTCAGACTGCTGTGTCTTGCGTGGTAGCCTGGCATTCTTTCTGTGAGACTGCTGTGTCCTGCGTGGTAACCTGGCATTCTTACTCTCAGACTGCGGTGTCCTGCGAGGTAGCCTGGCATTCCTACTGTCAGACTGCTGTATTCCGTGTGGTAGTTTGGCATTCTTACTGTCAGACTGCTGTGTTCTGCATGCTAGTTTGGCATTCTTACTGTCAGACTGCTGTGTCCTGCATGGTAGCCTGGCATTCTTACTGTCAGACTGCTGTGTTCTCCATGGTAGTTTGGCATTCTTACTGTTAGACTGCTGTGTCCTGCATGGTAGCCTGGCATTCTTACTGTCAGACTGCTGTGTCCTGCGTGGCATACTGGCATTCTTACTGTCAGACTGCTGTGATATGCGTGGTAGCCTGGCATTCTTACTGTCAGACTGCTGTGTCCTGCATGGTAAGGGAATTAGTTAAAGTAAAACACTTTGGAACTATAGTGCTGCATAAATGTATACAAAAGACTGGACAACAGAAACATTTTATAGAGCAGTATTATGCATATCCTTGTAGACCATATGACTCCAGTGTAACTGCTTCTCTCGCAGTTTTCTCAGTAAGTCATACAGATCTCTGCACTCTGTTAAGCAGAATCCATGGATGTACTCTCCTCTTCCTCCCTGTAAAAAGCTCCAATTGCTACGGGAACAACTTGCAATCTTAACAGCACTGGTCACAAAATGCATTTCACAAACCTTGGGTGGAGTGGTAGTGTTAAATTGTTAAATGTAACAAATTTTCCTCTATGAATAACACAAAATTGTAATGTGTTTGCATAAGGGGATCCCATTGTCATATAATAAAGCAAAAAAAACAACGTCCAACCATCTTATTCTTTATTCAGCAACAAAGTTTTCAAGTCAATCCAGATCTTCTTCAGTGTAAATTAAAACAACTTAACTGACATTCAGTTATATAATTAAAAGCCAGCCAATTGCATACAAATATTCAGTCTCTCACACACACACACACATATATATATATATATATATATATATATATATATATATATATATATATATATATATATATATATATATATATATATATAAAATATGCAAGGTAGCATAATACTAGAGACACTGGAAAGTACCAATCTTTCCTTAAGTTTACCCCTCACTGTTTTATTTTTTTTATTTTTTCTACCCTCCCACTCAGCTCTATCAGTGCATCCCGGTTTTCCAATCCTTTATCAGGTCTACCTACCCTTCCTAATCACCCCCAGACTTTCTTTGCTAGGGTTGGAGCTGATAAGGATATTAAGTGTGTCTTGGGACTGCTTATCATCCTCCTGTAATGGGTTGTTATGAGCTACCCTCCCTTCCCCCTCCCCTGAGGTTGCATGATACATCCTTGTGCTACTTCCATATGTGGACCCCCCCCCAACTATGTCCCTGGCCCCTACCGGAAGTCATATGCAGGGAGCACCTAGATGATCTCCCTTCCCTCCTGGGATGGACATGCCCATCCATCCCTGCCAGCCTCAGACATCTGAGGCACCTAATCGAACCTGGGTGACCTGAGGTGTAGTTTGGACTATATCCCTCTTTGCCACGGTGCTGGTTCCAAAGTTTAGCCTCTCATCTTATTCAGGTAAACAATACTTCCCCACCAAATTCATTGCAGTTACATTAAGAGCTAGTCAATGAACATTGCTACGAAGGAAGCAGCAATATCTATGCACTTATTTCTGTCAGCAAATAGAATTAAGCACGGAATAGTGCCTTAAAGGGTGGGTGCTACCGGGAAATAATGGACTTCCAAGGGATGTTGGCAGGCCTGATGCTGCAGGCAGAGAGCCTCTGCACCCTTGGAAGGGTCATTTCCCATAATACCCACCCTAGAGGAAAATATTACACTTAGCAAATGGCTATTCTATTAAATTGTTTTGTGTTTATTTTATTAATATACACAATTCTTTGTATTTTTTATTGGAAATAGTTCCTCTACCTAATGTTTCAATGCAGTTGTTAAAGGATATATTTTATATCTACAAGTATTTAGTTTTAGTAATGTCTACACATAACACACAAAAGCAGACACACATTTTGTGGAAGTGACAGATATTTCTAAATTATATATATATGTATATGCACATATATGTATATATTTATGGTTGCGATTGCGTATGTGTATTTATATATGTGTGTGTGTGCGCCTGTGCGCGCTCGTGTGTCAAATGTATGTATATCATAGATATATATAACATTTTCACAGACAGAGAGGGAAAGAGAAAGAGAGATGTTAACTCTGCTGCTTTAGATCGAAACCCTAAATAAAAGTGTGGCCATGGAAATATATAAAGCACAATCATCTTGCCTGAAACAAAAGCAGACAGGCTTTATCTTATTTAGTACTCCTGAGACATCTGTGCTGACAGAAGTTGGTTCTGTAGAAAAAGAAAATCCTGAGGCGTGGTCTGTACTGAGGGGAGAGAAAGCCACAGGCCTGGAGGTACTAAATAAAGATGCTAGGGACAGTGGGACGGTCTAATTGAGAAAGCCGTAAATATACAGCTGTGAGACTTAGCAGTGAATGCCATTCTGATTCTTTTCAAACATGGGGCAATGCTCAGACACACCAGAGACATGCACGCGTGTATACACACATGCACACAATCGCACACACACACACACACACACACACACACACACACACACACACACACACACACACACACACACACACACACACACACCAAGGCAGGCATTTTGCTGAGATGAATGTCAAGTATTTGTTGAGGCAATATACACAAGATCTAATCAGGTTATTGTTGGTAGGAGAGGCAGGGATCTGTCAGGGCCAACAGCTGTTTTCCTTCGGTAGCTCAGTTCTGTTGTAGGATGCAGGTCTGTACAACAGCATTTCAGTACATTGAAGGTGTGAATGCTTTTATGGAAACAGCGAAACCCTTCAAGCAGGATGCTGATGCAAACCAGTGCATATGCATATTCCATTGTCCTACACTTGCAGCATTTCATTCCCACTCGTGGCAACAGCACATGACACAGGAATGGACACTTGACTGCCCATTAATATACTGTGAGTTCTCAACAGACCCTCAGAACAATATGCTCAGAATTGCGCAAAGCCCATCTGCTCCACCTTACTCGTGTGCTAACCCTAACACTGCTTCTAACCCCAAGCCTTTACATTATCTTACATAAAACCTTTCCTTAATAGCACAATTCTGACACAAGTGAACTGATGGTATTATTAGTTTTATTTTTTTTTGGTCGATGACTTGTAGAAGGATTTTCCATTTGTAATTGTTTGAGATTTTTGGCTTTTTGATTTTTTTTTTTTGGTTGAGTGAGTTTTGCATTGAGTGACTGTTAGCAGTTCTTTAATTCAAAATTTGTCAATATCTCTCTCTCTCTCTCTATAAATATATATATATATAGAGAGAGAGAGAGATAGATATAGGTATATACACATCTAGATGTATTTCTCCACCATCCTTGAAAATCCCAGTCTGTCCACTTTATTGAAAGAAGAGTAAGCCCCTTTCCCCAAACTGGAGAGCAACCCCAGAGTTTGTTTTATAAAGTCCTTCACATGGGAATTTGCAAGACTGTGCTTTGTAAAACACCTCTGGCATAAATATAGTTGATGGATTGTGATTTTTGATAAATCATCAGAGATATTTATGTATGTGTGAAATATGAAGTGCTACAGCAAAAACATGACCATTTAGAAGGATCTAAAGTGTGAAATGCAATTATGTTATTTGGGGTTTAGTCGGGGTGAATCTTTTACTTGAAAGCAGTTTAACCAAACACTGCAATCCCAGTTACAATATTGTTAGAATACATGCAAAAGTTGAGTCCCCAGTTGACTTCAGAGTGTTGTGTCGACATATGTGTTTTTGTGACTGTGCTTTGGAGTTAGAAAGTGACATTGGCAGTGGATTATATCAGCATGTAAGGGAACGCTCATAGGGCATCAGTGGTTCATACTGGTGGGAGGGCAGAACATGCACAAGGATGGTTATGGTGGGGCTAAAACTGTCGTATTTAGCTGGAATAGTGCTAAAAGAGTTGAGGTTAGTCCCTTATCATATGTGTGTGTATCTGTGTGCATGCGTGTATGTGCGTGTGTCTGTGTGTATGTTCGTGTGCATATGTGTCTTTCTCTATTTGTATGCACATACATGCATGTTTGAGCAAAAGTTTGTGTGTCTGTTAGTGCAAATGTTTGTGTGTGTGTGTGTGTGTGTGTGTGTGTGTGTGTGTGTGTGTGTGTGTGTGCGCGCGCGTGTGTGTGTGTATCTGTACCTGTTTGCATTCACATGCCTGTGTTTCAGCAAAAGCTTGTATGTGTCTGTCTCTCACAAACAAATACACACACATACACACACACACACACACACACACACACACACACACATACACATGTTAGTGCAAAGGTTTGCCTGTGTGTGTGTGTGTATATGTGTTTGTGTAAGAGGGAGCTAATGGTGTAAAGTGGTAATTTAGTGTTCATGGCTTTAAACCTAAGTGTTGCAATGAACCAGATGCTGCTGAAGATACTGAAACCACAGCACTTAGTCAGACAATGCTTCTGGGGGTGGGCACTCACACATTGCAGCAGTTATTGGGGCAAGCGGACTATAACCATCGGACCCTACTGCTGGGGTGGGATAATGGAGGAGGTATTCCGTACATCACAGTGCGAAGAAGCCTTGACACAATGCCTGTGAAGGAGCACCAGCATCAGCCATTAAACTATTTCCCTCCTCTTTAATAGGCAGTAAATTTTCACAAAATGGAGGTAATGAGGGCCTCCTTAAATGATTTACAGGGACAATTATTAGGAAATGGTTTTCATGTGGAGTGGGCAGGAAATTTAGATGGTTGATTTATGGAAATAATATATTAACATTTAATGGACCTTACTCCATCCTCTGTTTCTGTTCCCTGGAGCACTGTTACTGAGAAATTTATGAACGACAAAACAGAAACTGCACTAGTATGGATGTTTACTTCATAGTGGCCAGTCTGGAAGATCAGAGAAATCTGCCTTTTAATTAATCTTCCAAAATGTTAAACAGTCATATTGTACATGAAATTACTGTTACCCTACTTTCTCTTTCCAGCCCACATGATAACATTTCTTTAGGTGCAGCTTTTGAGGCATTTTTGACAATTATTGCTTTGACTATTTTTTTTTTTTTACCAAATCTTAATGAATGTCATAATATCTTCCTGAGCTGCAGTTTTGTACTAATGTAGCAACATGTGCAGTCAGGTTTGATATCATACAGGATACCTTCCAAAAATCTCTTGTCATAACAAGTAATTCTGTCTTGAATCCTCTTTGATCTCTCTGTGAATGAATTACACTTTCTTTATCTACTTGGTAGACAAAGGCCCTCTGTAGTGCCTTTGGCCTCAAAAGGAATTATCCAACAAATAATAATGTAATTTGTGTAACATATATGGATGATTTGAAATTGTCAAAAGCTGTTACAGATATTGAAGATAATTATGACCTTTAGAAACAGGTGTCTGATTTTTACCCATGACTACCCACCAGATGTCTGCTGTCTAGTGAGTGTAAAAGTAAGGTAATGTGCACTTCATCGGAAGCAGAAATAGCTATCTTTCTATGAGGGGGGTATCATACTTAAGGATGCACCTAAGTGCAAAGTCACATGATGACTTGTTAATAAGTTAGCCCTGCCATAAGACAAAAGGCAAATCAACAAGGAAATTCTGTATGCGAAAGAAATCAGTCATATCCAAAATCACCTTAAGATAATAAACTGAAAGAGAGCACACAAAGAAAGTTTACAGGCAAGAATCCTTAAAACTGAGGAAATATAGAAAATGGTGGATATCTGTTAATGAGGTGTGGATGACAGACAGGGGATTTCATCAATATATGGAGCTTTAAACAAGCCATGAGCAATGGATTTGTAACTTCTTAGCCTAACAAACGAACTCATCTAAATTTGGTTTTGTGTTTATTCAACTCCAACATGAGAAAGAATTGGGTTATCATGCTCTGTAACATTAAGTGCCACTCAGCTTATAAGTTAAAGAATCTGTCATGCTTTTAAAAAGCGTTTGGGAGTAGTAATTTGGGGATGACATCCGTAGTCTTTTGTTTAATCTGTCGTAAGGGCTTGGTTCTCTACAGCTCTGTATTTATGCATGTTGTGAATGCATGCTGTCAGGAATACAGTAACACAGTAAGTGGTAGGGAGATACAGTAACATATCCTGTTTTGTTTTCTGTGATGTGGCAAGGACCGATAATACATTGGCTGGTTTGGTACACATCCAGGATGGAGGCTTCTAAATGCTTGGAACCCCGTTTTTGCTGTTCTCTGATCTGATTCAAACTGTAATTGTAAATGGCTAGACTGCAACTGGCACTGTTGCCATAGTATTACAATATAAAAACTGTTTCAAAATAAGAATACCCTGAAATACAATCAGCACTGGAAATGTGATTTATTTATTTAGTTTGAATTTGTTAACTGGGGTAGAGCACTGGTCCCAGTGGATCTATGTCAGTCTCAGCCAGGGGTAAACACAATGGATTAATGACATTATATACAGAGTGAACGACAAAATGCAATATATACATATATTATATACAAAGTGAACAAATATTATATTCAAAGTGAATATCATAGTTGACTTGAATTTATAAAGGCAATAGATAAATCATGTTACATATAGAGTGACTGACAAAACATAATATATGTGCATTTTATACGGAGTGGAAATCAGAGTTTTCACACTGAAAGAATGACAATCAGAAATAGTGTCAGAGCGAGGCATGCAGTCAGAAAAAGGGTATGAAGAGGTCAAGTTATATGACAAGGGAGATGGCACTTGCTTTTTCCGGGTTTCTATCGCATGATCGAAAATTGTAAATGGCGAACGCGTATTGAGCGAACCCGATTGGTCGAAACATTGCACGCGTGACTCGTAACATGGAAATCTTCATAGGGAATATTTTCCCTTTACTTCAGTGCAGTGCAATCTCGGAGTAGGAATATTAAAGTAGTGGGGGTGTCGGGGGCACAGGGGGGCTGCCCCCCTGCCTAGAGCATTTAGGTGAGTATAGTTTTTTATTTATTTTCTTTTATTATATTTTCGAAATTTCAAACATCGCTCATATGGTGTTCGATGTTTGAAACTTTCGAAAATGTAATATAGACCCGCTTTTTCCTAGAGTCTTGAAATGTGCTTTTGTTGCTGATCAGAAAAATGGGGTAGGAAGATTGATTTTTGAGAGAAGAAGGGAAAATTTCACAGTTTGGGAACAATGACCGACAAAACATGGTCTGTGCAGTGAATCCTAGTTTGTGGGGTTTGGAGGAGAGGACCTGACTGGTTACGATTTCTAAGGTTGTATGTTAGTGTATCTCTGTATAGTCTGGTGGCTAGTAGGGGTAGGGTGTTATTCTTGATAAGTTTAAATAGTTGAGAGGCAAGTAGAAAGTCAGCATGTTGTTTCACAGGTAGCCAGTTAGCTTTCATTGGGTTTGCAGTAGTGTGCATTTCTTAGGGAGAGAGTGATGACTCTGAAAATGGCATTTGAAATGGATTCCACTTGAGGTGGAATGTTGCATCTTTGTTGAATTTTCCTTTCTTCAATGGGAAGACATGCTAGCAAAAAAATGAAACACAAGCATTAACAGTACAGCAGGGCAGGCAATATATAATGATGGAATGTGGGTGATACCTGATTTAATTAAATAATTACTTTGGCAACATTGAGGGACATTTCTTAATTAGTAAACTGCAAGTGGAATTCATAACTGTCTTCTGCAATTGTATAGAACTGCTACACATTAAAACACCAGACTACAGTCCCACAGATTTCATAAAGGTACCCTAATACTACAGAGTATGAGTACTGACACACATCCCTAATACCACAGAGTATGAGTACTGACACACATCCCTAATACCACAGAGTATGAGTACTGACACACATCCCTAATACCACAGAGTATGAGTACTGACACACATCCCTAATACCACAGAGTATGAGTACTGACACAC
Source organism: Protopterus annectens (assembly GCF_019279795.1). Classification (NCBI taxonomy): domain Eukaryota; kingdom Metazoa; phylum Chordata; order Ceratodontiformes; family Protopteridae; genus Protopterus; species Protopterus annectens. The sequence goes on along the minus strand of NC_056743.1, from coordinate 855,743,590 downwards.
ATCCCTAATACCACAGAGTATGAGTACTGACACACATCCCTAATACCACAGAGTATGACTACTGACACACATCCCTAATACCACAGAGTATGAGTACTGACACACATCCCTAATACCACAGAGTATGAGTACTGACACACATTACTGTGTATCTGGAAAAGCCCATGTACATGGTAGAAAAGTCAAGTAATGTGACCTACAAATGTCTACAATTCAGAAAAGTAGTAAATTGTTTACAGGTGCCAGAATGCATGGGTGTCAAACCGCACACTGTTTAGCCCAAATGACTGTGACTGTTATTGTCCATGTGTAACAGGATCCTGTGTGCAGCAGGTCAGTGTTGAGTAACAATGTCAACTTATCATTCAGGCAGGCGTTTGTAATGTTTCATGTAATTATAAAAAATAGTAAATAAACCAGCATGCAGCCACACTTGTCCCTCACCCCACCCCTGAACACTAATGACAACATGAATCTCCTGCCAGTAACAGTAATGTCACAACTAGGTACATGGCCCCCCTGCACAGCCATGGCAGCATGAATCTTCTGCCACTAAGAGTAATGTCACAACTAGATACATCACATTTAAATAATGAAATTACCTGTCCTCTGCAGCCATGGTCAAGGTACCAGAAAAGTTTCTGAATCAAACTCAACATAACCACAGAACAAAGGTGAATCAAGCAGTGCTACTATAGCCACACCTACACACCTGCCCTTCCTCTAGCAATCAGAATGCAATCATACACAGTATTATGCACCTAGAGACACTGGCCGATGTTTACAGTTCTGACAACCCTGGGTCTCAGACCATGTGACCACCCTACACAACCTTACTGGGATAATATGTAGAGAGTCCTGTAGGAATGCTGCCCTTTGTGTGCTGTCTCACATTTGCTGTTTGCGCTAGCTCATATAGACTACCTGTCACCTCTGCATCCACCACTGCACTAGATAAGATGCAGATCTAGAGTAATCCATTGGTATCATGCTTGTTTTGTAAAAGTATTATATAGCCAGGGTGCAGCAGCTTGCACTACTGTGGCTCCATAGCCCTCCCATGTGCATGATCCATGAACATCTAATGTGCACCAAATATGGCAGACAACAGCACACTGTCCTTTCATGCATCATGCTCCTGCACAGAGCACATGCTGTACCCACTGTGCATTGCACACTTTGTTACTGTGCAACAGTTTAATGAATAGCCCATTATAATGAATGGGGATCAGCAGTGCATACAGAGCACATGCTGTACCCACTGTGCACTGCACACTTATGTTACAGTGCAACAGCTTAATGAATACCCCGACCCATTATAATGAATGGGGATCAGCAGTGCATACAGAGCACATGCTGTACCCACTGTGCACTGCACACTTATGTTACAGTGCAACAGCTTAATGAATACCCCGACCCATTATAATGAATGGGGATCAGCAGTGCACACAGAGCACATACTGTACCCACTGTGCACTGCACACTTATGTTACAGTGCAACAGTTTAATGAATAGCCCATTATAATGAATGGGGATCAGCAGTGCATACAGAGCACATGCTGTACCCACTGTGCACTGCACACTTATGTTACAGTGCAACAGCTTAATGAATACCCCGACCCATTATAATGAATGGGGATCAGCAGTGCATACAGAGCACATGCTGTACCCACTGTGCACTGCACACTTATGTTACAGTGCAAAAGCTTAATGAATACCCCAGCCCATTATAATGAATGGTGATCAGCAGTGCTTACACAGCACATGCTGTACCCACTATGCACTGCAGACTTATCTTGTGCAATAGTTTAATGAATATCCCAGCCCATTGTAATGAATGGGGATCAGCAGTGCACCCAGAGCACATGTTGTACCCACTGTGCACTGCACAGTTATGTCACTGTGCGACAGTTTAATGAATACCCCAGCCCATTATAATGAATGGGGATCAGCCGTGCATACAGAGCACATGCTGTGCCCACCGTGCACTGCACACTTATGTCACTGTGCAACAGCTTAATGAATACATCGGCCCATTATAATGAATGGGGATCAGCAGTGCACACAGAGAACATCATGTACCCACTGTGCACAGCACATTTATGTTACTGTGCAACAGCTTAATTAATACCCCGGCCCATTATAATGAATGGGGATCAACAGTGCATTTTGGTAATTTTAAGCAAGTTTGAAATACTGGAGTTTTAAAGTTATGGAATTGGAAGATGTTTAGTATATGCTACCCCCCACAAAAAAGTAATACTTTACATAAATGTAATTTGCAGTTTTTAGGCTAGCTATTTTGCATAATGTTTAGAAAAAGTGCATTAGAGAAGAGCTCAATTCTCAGCTTATTGTACAACTCCAAATCATGTCGTGCATCTGGTGTATGGCATAGATACATTTTCAAGTAAGATTTTGAAGCCATTATCTCACTTTGTTTTAGGGATACTTATGTTTTATTGTTTATGACACCTTCATCTGTGTTATCCATGATAAAACTAGAAGAATTCATATTTCTTCATAACAGGCACATAAATAATGTATATAAAAATGTGTAAAAGGTATAAGCAGACATATTACACTGTTTGCATGAAGTGGCCTAATAAAATAGAACCGTGGAATTTTATGAAGCGTGTATACCACTAGAAAGACAGAAGAGCCATGCCTCTCAACCATCCAGATTTTTGAAGTATGTCCAGATTTTTGCCTGATAGTTTTAGTCTGTTCTTCATAAAATTTGTGGTTTTCTGGTAAATCATTAGAAAATGTATGTTAACAGAAAACCTTTTATTCCATCAACTTTTTTAAGCTTGTAAGAGCAATATTTAAAATCTGACCCTTTCTGCATATTCCTTTCCCATTCTGTACTTTATCATTCCATTCTACTCTGTAACGTGTAATTTTAATGATCTAGTCTCACTGTTATCAATCTGTTCTGTGACTAACTATTAATCTGTATGACATTGGAGATATTGTTTCCTCATAGTTTGAGTGCCTTATTATGTTCTAGACAGCCTTCTGATGTTACTTTTTTGTCCTCACTAATGGGTAATCTTCCTCTGGTATCAGATGATTCAAGTTAACACCTCGTGTGGTGAGCTGGGTGAGTTTCTCTAATTTCTCCAAATATTTTAGGTTTCTAACACTGCGGCAGAAATGGACCCCATTCCTAAGTTAGGATATGAGTAGAGTCTGTGAAATTAGTATTGCTTCAGACTTTGATGTTAGCCAAGGGTGCTGTTCTCAACACTCGCAATGTACCCAGACTTGTCTATTCCTGCAGTTCACACAGGGTTACATGTATTGGCAGCACATTTAAGAACACTTATACATTTTTTATTAGTGCTGTTGCTCCTTCTACCATTCAAACTGTCTGGGTTGCTTTATTCCATAATGCTCTCATTTCTGCTTGCATATCCTAGTATTTTTTGGATTTGTGTGTCTAGTACAGGAAACACTGTAATCGATGGCTGTAACTATTTCAGTTATTAACATACTGTTTTTTTTTTACTATATTATCTGGTTTTCTTGCATCGATGGTATTGGGTGATCTGTGTGATCCAAACATCATCAGTGTTAATAATGGTTTCTGGTTCATGTGTCCAGTCCTTCTCACTGTCTGTGTGTTGTGGTGTTTGCACAATCCTCAATATATTCTGGTCTTTCAGTATACAGGCCGTCAGCCACGAGTTTTCTTGTGGCCAATAACAAGATGAACAAGTGTTTCCATTTCTGGTTTTACTGAACCTGCATTTGTCTGTTTCTCCCACTTTTTCCACAGATGTTGTAAACAAACATGTACACAACCCACTGTTTTGGACTACCCTTATTAGCATTGAGTCTTTTAGTTTTAAATGCATCTTTCCTTAACCATTCCTGTGTCAAAATTTCTGGTTTGATTTCCACTCCCACACCTTTTTAAAATGCTTCTGATAAACTAAGTAAATATGTCATCTTAGACTTTTTATCTTCATGCTTTGAATTGTCACTGTGCTTAGATATGTATGCAGTCCCATGATTGCAGACATATACATGTAGTCTGTTTCAAGGATGCCCATACCTCCATCAAACTAAGGAATGTGTAATCTTGGTATGCTGTGGTTTTACTTGATAAGTATGAAGCATGTTTCTTGTTTTTTTGTCATCTGATTCAGTGCTGTTTGAGGCCAGTCAATCACACTAAAGCTGTAAGCTAGAATAGGAAAACAAAATCGATTTTTAGCTTGGATTTTATTCCTAGATATCAAGACAGTTTTCAATATTAGCTTTTGTCTTCTTAAGTATTTCTTACTAAGCTTTGCTCTCATTTGTTCGTTATTTATTGCCAATCCTTCATTTGTTCACAGATATTTATACATGTCCTTTATATTACATTCCTGTCCTAGGTTGATATTTTCTTGGTGATTCAGTTTTCCTGTTATGTTTCTTTTTTGCACATATATCAAGACCATATCTCCGAAAGTTTTAACCATTTGTAATTGCGCATTCAAATGCTCCTCTGATGAACTGATGAACTCTGCAAATTTAAATCATCCAGAAAAAGTAGACAAGATATCTTTGAACAAGGTTGGTTTCTGTAAATTAAACTGTAACCATAGCCTGTTCTATTAAGTAAACAGCTGAATGGATTAAGGGCAAGACAAAATAGCAGTGGTGATAAAGAATTACCCTGGAATACCCCCCCCCCCACCCTTTGAATTTTTATCCCTGGGATGTTTATTATAGCCCTGTTTACTGCCCTTCCGCAGATGTTCTGGCATCAGCGGCAGTTCTCTGATGTACTCCGCGCCGCGGGTACATCAGAGCTTGAGCAAAGAAACAGCGGAGAAAGCAAGATATGTTAAACCCATTTAACATAGCGAGACAGTGTTTTAAACGAGTTCAGTTATATTAAAAAAAAGTCCTCGCGCGACCTTCCATTATTATAACACTTCGGCACACAACAACGCACAGCCAATCAGCATGCACGCTTATTTTAAAATCATGGTATAATAGCCGTTTAATCATGGCTCATTTGCAAAGTGGTTTTTCATTCTATAGTAACTGCAGTGTAATTGATCAATATAGTATTTTGCTTACATTAAAACTCATGACCAAAGTTTGCCCAGATGTGGGCGGTTAACGGGTGGTGCTGGGTTGTTGCAAATTCACCATAAGTAGTGCATTGAGTTACTGTGAATTTGTAGCTCATACTTCTCTGTATTTTTAAAATATGAGACCCATAATAAACCAGTGCCTTAGCATGGAATAAACTTGGTCATATGGCTGCAGCCATCCACTTAGTGTGTCAGATTAACACAAATCACTAATTAAATTGTCTCTCAGAATGATAGGAATGCTCACGTGCGTGTCTCTGCATGCGTGTGCACACGTGGATGTGTGGGTGCATGTGAAGGGTTTTATTTAATTAAGTTTGTTACGTGAGGAGGAACACTAGCCACTTTGGATTGTTTTCAAGTTCTGCCTGGGTGCCAGAAAAAGAATAGCAAAGAAGATTGATAAAAAAGCAACAAAGTGCTAACAAATGCTGATATTCAAGTACATGAATTATTGGAGTCATACATATTAACATAGCATTCGTTAGGTGGTATAGGATAATATTTCACTTTTTTTTTTTTGAGAGTGTTAGGGGAAGAGGGTGGAATAGGGAATGAATTGCAGTATACTAGGAAAGTATAGAAGGGTAGGGAACAAGGATAGGAGAAAAGTAGAGGTGAGGAGGAGTGTTTCATACTGTATGTACGGATAAAGAGAGTCTTATGAAGATATGTGATATTTTTTATCTTTACAGAAAAAAGTGAAGAAAAGTAAGATATTAGTGAGGCAAGTAATTGGTGATTGTAGTGTAATATAGTGAAGAAAGCCAAACTTCACTTTTTAATATTTATATTTATAATTCTGTGGCTTATTTTATAAATTGAAGTGCTTAACTTGTAAATTAAGTAAAAGGGAAAAGGTTCACATTCAGATATTTTAAAAGGTGTTAATTGCTGGTAACAGACATCATACAGGTCATTGTTTGCTATTTCTCATCCCAATGTATCGTAAAGTAATTGCTCTCATTTTACATATCTGTAATTGTTCTATTGTCCATGAATGTGAGATGCTGCTTAATACTTTTTGTAATCTGTTCTTGCCGTACTTAGATGATTTCCTTTTTTACAGCTGCGATTTTAGCATGCATTACTATTATGTAGTTTTTTTATGTTTGTATAATGAATCTTCAGATCTGAATCTAAATCTCATTGGTCAGTTCTCCTTGCCCAGTTTACAAAAGTAATATATATGGAGGGATCGGTACCATTTCATTCCACTTCTAGAATATTTTATGCATTAGGAATCCAATGGTTATTCTTGATCACTCTGCCTAATATAATGATTTAATTCATTGCTTTGTCTGTCACATTCGCTAGAGTTTCTGTGCAGGAGTTATGCGTTACGTTACGTATGTTTGAAGACCTAATGCCTCGCACAACGTTTAGAGAGTTCAGGTGGTATGAGGCTTCACATAGTGGTTGTGTTGAGAGTATGGACTATATGAGGGGTCATACCACTGTTGCTGTATGAAACCTTAGATCACTGTAGTTCAGAAAGTTTGTCTGGTGTAAAGTCTCACACCACTGTTGTTTAGAAACATTGGGCAGTATGAGGCCTCATAATACCTTTGTGTTGGCATTCTGGATATGTGAAGTCTCACGCCATTGCCGTGCAGAGAGTTTGAATGGTAGAGACTTAGGACAGTGATCTCTATCAGCTTCTGTTCAGACTCACACTTTTTAAAAAGGGACCATAACATTTTTGCATATGAACAAACTGGGCAATGAAGTTCTGGTGAGTTACACTGAAGCCTTGAGATAGTGTGAACCAGAAGGTGAGATGCATTTTATCAACCATACTATCTATTTTAAATAAAGATCCATATTCTGGTTTCTGTAAAAGATGGAACACTGATTTCCAGTTGTTGTTTATTTCACACCATCAGGTGTATACAAATAAAACTTTAACATTCACGTAGCATTGCTTTCCACAGCTAACGTATTAACTCTTTCTCAGTGTCTTTTCCACCAGCAGCACTGTCCACCCCACTAGGTCCCATCAGTCTTTGTATGCAAAGCATAATTCTGGCCAGTTTGCTGAATATGATGCTGTATGTGTATGATCTGGATATCATCTATCAGTTTATGTGCAAACTGCTGTTTTACAGAATGCTGAAGGGCAGCTGCCTTAGTGCATTATTACATATGTGGTGCAAGCTGCTATTTTACAGAATGCTGAAGGGCAGCACCCTTAGTGCATTATTACGTATGTGGTAAAAACTGATGTTTTACAGAATGCTGAAGGGCAGCTGCCTTAGTGCATTATTACGTATGTGGTGCAAACTGCTGTTTTACAGAATGCTGAAGGACAGCTGCCGTAGTGCATTATTACGTATGTGGTGCAAATTGCTGTTTTACAGAATGCTGAAGTGCAGCTGCCTTAGTGCATTATTATGTATGTGGTGCAAATTGCTGTTTTACAGAATGCTGAAGTACAGCTACCTTCGTGCATTATTACGTATGTGGTGCAAACTGCTGTTTTACAGAATGCTGAAGGGCAGCTGCCTTAGTGCATTGTTACGTATGTGGTGCAAACTGGTGTTTTAAAGAATGCTGAAGGGCAGTTGCCTTAGTGCATTATTACGTATGTGGTGCAAACTGCTGTTTTACAGAATGCTGAAGGGCAGCTGCCTTAGTGCATTATTACGTATGTGGTGCAAACTGCTGTTTTACAGAATCCCAAAGGGCAGCTGCCTAGGTGCATTATTACATATGTGATGCAAACTGCTGTTTTACAGCATGCTGAAGGGCAGCTGCCTTAGTCCATTATTACATATGTGGTATAAACTGCTGTTTTACAGAATGCTGAAGGGTAGCTGCCTTGGAGCATTATTGCATATGTGGCCATTTGTGCTGTATCATATGGCTGTACAACTATGCTGCTGTTACATATTGTATGTTCATTCACAGTGGGTGGACAAGCACAGAAGCAGATGGCCTACATTCTCTTTTGTACAGCCTGCTATTACATCTAAAGTATATTTTCACTATATTTTTATGTATGATGTGGGTGCTGTGATGGACATTGCATGTGAGAACAGACTCATGGTTTAGCTCTGGATGTAACAAGGAAAAAGGTAAGGAGCAATGCTTGTATACTGTAAAGCCCAAGCTTATTCAATACTTAGTGAAAAATTCGGATGTGGACACTAACAGTAGTTCAGTACAATTGAAATGGCCTAGGAGGCTTTAGGCTTATGCCTTCCTTTCTAGATCAGACTTTCAGGTGACACAGGTAGTTAGTCTAGTCATCAAACAGTACTTATCCAAAGAGTATTCAAGTCAAGACTCACATAATAAATTATTTGCTTGAGGGGAGTAAATCCTTTCTTTTTAAGATCCAGCAGCCTTGGTGTTTGTTGCATAAGAGTGGGGGTGCAGAGGTTCTTCACTTAAATGAGGGATACAGAGGCAAAACCCCCCACAAAAATGCTTTGTACTTTGAGTTTGACTTTTGTTAAGGTGCTCCATATATCTTCTATTCTCGATCAAATGCTTTTCATTGAATCTTCAATGTGTCATCTTACATCTGAATTCACATTATGATCTATCAAAATGTCGAACATAAAATTACATGTAATGCCATGACATTACAGATGAGCTAGATTACATCATAGTAGAGCACTTGCTCAAGCACGTTGGGGTGGGCACAGTTGAAGAATGACATTAGAAGGTAGTAATTCCCTGAAAAGATGATTAAATTATCAATTAACCTACTTGGTGATGCGGTTACTACTAGAGCCATTTTACAGTTTGGACCTCAGGATATTTTTTGCGCATTTGTCAGAAACAAGACTTTGCAGGCAGTGTGAGAGCTGAAGGGGTTAAGTGAAGGATATTAGTAGTAGAAATAACTTTCTACTGGGAATGCAGCCTCACTGTGCCTTTTGTCAGGGAAGTTGTGAACATAAAATGATTTTACTAAGCCATCACATGCTTGTAAAGCTCCAGAGACTACAGAAGGGTAGTAGATAAACAGTTTAACGTCTGATCTCTAAGTGTGCCCTGCAGGACTTCCTTGCCAAGTGATTGTTTAAAATAATTTGTCTTCCACTATATATGAGGTGATGGTATGGGGGGGTTGGGTAATATAATCATAAGTCACACAGCAGTAGACGGAATGTAGGAATGTGATCCCCTGGAAGACAAGTAGTAGGATCATGTTCCATATTGCCTCCCAAGAGGAAGACTAATGGGAAATGAATAATCTTTTCCAGTCAACTCTAAATAATAGGATAGATAACAGATGACTGGCCCAATTGAATACATTTATGATAATTAGGATATGGTGTCACTGGATCCTTTTCGCTATAAATATGTGTATGTTTGAGGTGGGTGTGCATGTTAGATGCTTTTGCACTATTTAAGATGAGAAGGAGCTACACTGAATAACAGAGCACTGCTTCTCGATATGCAAACCACGACTTAGGGCAGTGAATTCTGTCATCTGCATCTGTAGCTACAGCCATAATGACAATGATTATGTAATGTCAAACTCAGAGCACCTGATTCTTGTGCAGTACTGTCTCCATTTGTTATTTAAAGGGTTTAAGAGCAGATTGACTAGCAGGTCTGCAGATGAAAGTTCCAGACAGCTCTAATGATTCATGCCCCCCTACATTTGTCTAAAACTTGATTGTGTGATAAGTTATGTATGTACTGAGCTTTGCAACTGATTAAAACTTCCCAAAAGAAACTGGCAGGAAGTTGGATAGTATGTAAAGCAGCACAGTCCATTTCCATATCATTCATAAAACATTTTTGTCAGGCAAACAAACAAAAGATGACTGGATCTCAGTTTTGGTTGGGTAGCGGGTTACTGACCAGGAATATTGTCACTGTCCTACTTTGGACACAATAGAAGAGTTTTCATGGGTTCTGTTTAAGCAGCTTTATTATATACAAACACATCACGATAGAAGTTTACGGACTTCAACTTAAGTACCTTATATGCAAACTAAATAACGCAATGCTTGCTCTCTGGCTGCACTCTAAAATGGCACTGGGAATAGCACGTGCCCGATATTTATATGCCCACATTCAGTCCTCGATATGCTTCTTGATACAGCACATACACTCTGTTCTAAAAATATGAAAAGTGATTCTGAAGAAACTTGCAGACATGCAGATTGCTGTTTAAATTTAGTTTCACGCCTCACAGTAAGACGCTGTCCGGTTCGATTCTTAGCTAGAGCGTCTTCTGCGTGGAAACATGCGTGAATGGGCGTACCTTCGTTGAAGGTTGTGCGTCAGGGCTGGTAACTCTGCACGTAAAAATCAACTACCAATCATTAGCAGACCGGAGTTCCGCTGTGGCGACCCCTAACTGGAAAAGCCGAAAGACACAACAACAACAACATTTCAAGTTACTCTAATGTAACACATGGTAAAGGCATTCTGAGGACATGGGTTGCATTACCATCTAGGGTGCTGGGAATCAAGGTTTGGGCAAGGATTTGGGTTTGCCAAAAGCTGTCTAGAGAGGATGTGGCCAGCACTAAGTATCCCTTAACTTCACACTCCTCATGCTCTGTCCATCTCTCCCTAGAGAGTTCTGGGTGGTAGGTTGGTGCATAGGGGACCACTCCCTTTTAAACCGTGTCCTGCATGAATTTGAATCAGAAAGCGATCATGTAAGTAGGCAGTAATTTCATTGTATTATCCTCTTGGCAACAGTCATTGAGGCAGACAATCAGAATACTGGTCTCTACAATACCAGCAAAAGGTCTGCTTGGCTTTATTATTCAGTCCTTGAAAGATGTAATTTGAAGAATGCAGACTTATTGGATAAATATATCAGTAAATTGGAAATACAGCCAAGTTAGAATACTTGCTTATCATGCTGAAGAGGCTATAGGGAGGATTTAAAATATTCACAAACGTAATTGGAGCATGCTATGCAGTATGAGGATTAGACACTCTGCACATTAGGTAAGATCATGTAGTCATGCAATATGGACAAACTGGGCTTGTAGACAATGACATGGAAACCAGGTGCTATAAAACGTGTGTGTGTGTGTGTGTGTGTGTGTGTGTGTGTGTAAGCATATTCACACACACACACACACACACACACATATATTTCTGTATCTATATATCTATCTATATTTATATGTAGAGATATATAGATATATATATATATATATATATATATATATATATATATACACACACACATATATATATATATATATATATATATATATATATATATACACACACACACACACACACACACACACACACACACACACACACACATATATATATATATATATATATATATATGTAGGACACATATATTTGGCTTGAAAGGAACTGTTGCCTCTTCTGGGGATTTGAAATAACATCCTTTAAAGGAACATGTACTTGCATGATGAATATACCTTACTTTGCTTTTCAGTGTGGGCTTTGTACCTCTTTTTTAGAACAGGCTGTCTAATCCAATCTTGTGACCCCAATTCTGTGCCCCCAACTTATTCTTACTGTATATTTTTTTTCCTTATCTTCTCCTTTACGGAGTGCTCTACCTTACCTCTTTAGCCTGTGCCTACAGTCCTTCTGGTTCCCTCAGCAGTTTCACCTAAATCTTGATCAGTATACAGAATACTTGGAATACCACAATGAAAGTATTAATTACTACAGTGATACTGTGAATTGATTATTTTTTCAATTGCTTCTGCTAACAGTATATAATATCTGAACATTGATGTACATATAGTCTACAAACAGCATATACTTATCAAGGTTGTTGCACTCATTATATTGTTTTTTGTTTTTTTTTAATTCTGCATATAGTTTTTTTCATTTTTGCCAACATTTGCTGTATGTATATATTTATATTGAACTACTTCATAACACTGATATTTAAGAATGTCAACTTTCTAAAGATCGAGACAATATAGTTGATGCTCTAAAACGTCGAAAAGCAAAAAACAGAAAACACCATTAAACGTACACCCACACACATACGTGTGTGCGTGCGCTTATGTCATTATTTAAAGCAAATTATTTTTCCTGTTTTTTTTTTTTTTTTATTAATTCAGTTTTTTCATTTTATTTTACTGGAGCTTTTCTCTTTGGATCCTTACTGTAAACAGCTTTTGCACAGTAGAGCCTAACCCAGTTTGGTTTTGTATTAGAACATTATCCCATCAGATGCGCAGTAGCAAGGACCGCCCAAACCCTGCCTAGCACTCTGTGCATAATGTTTACTTTTAGAAGTGCTTTGAATAAACATCGAAAGACCATTGTCAGAAAAATCAGTATGCTAAACATTGTAATTACTTCAGAACAGAGCCTTTTATCCCTTATATATTAAATATTAGACTAAATAATTTACCCAGTAAAAACTCAAATCAGTTACATATTGATTTTTCATCCCTTTGATTTGAGGTGAGTTGCTTTTTTTTATATAATTACAGTGAATTTATGCATGTTTATTTCATACGAGTTTTTAAATGAACGAAATACTGTTAAATGCGTTTTTCCTGCTTTGTGAAATTTCACGAGGTAACATGATCATTTCTTAAGATCAGGTGGTTGTCTTTTGAGTTGGTTTATAAAGATAATTAACTTAAACAGGATGGACTTGACAGTCGTTTGGTGCTGACATTTGAAATGCTTTAGTTACTTTTCTGAATGTCACAGTTAAGACCTGATAGTTTTTTAGGATCCCTGTTGTGCACACAAAGTATCCTTGGGCTTTATGCCTGGGTTCGCACAGAGAGGTTTGGTATTTCCTTTGAAAAACTTAAAACTTCCTGGACGGGGTACACTGCTGACTGTAGGGTAACCACTGTATATGGCATGTCAGATATTGCTATTAGATAACAAACGTTTTATGGAAAAAAGAGTGAATAACTTTACAAAAGTAACGCATTTTTGACCAATTGCTTGTTTTAATGTAATGTTTAATCTTGTTTAATAGTCCGTGCGTGTTGGGGAGGGGGATTACCTTTCGAAATAACCCTGCAAGACGGAGCACATTTATCATTTTTGCTGTACTTTTTAATTTCCTTATTAAAAATGAAATCGACTTGTTAATGTTTTGTTTGAAAAAGCACTTGTAAAATGATATTCTGCGATCGAGTGGCGTTCGAAAGACATGTGTGAATGGTTGTGCCTTCGTTGAAGGCTGGGTGTCAGGCTGGCACCTTGGCACCGTAAAAATCTACTGCCAATCATTAGTGGACCGGAGTTCCACTGTGGCGACCCCTAACCGGGAAAAGCCGAAAGAAGAACAAGCAAAACTCTGGTTGTTTAGCTTGTATGGAGAGCAGCCATGTGAAGTGGAGGGTGAAGGGGGGCTTGCCCCCCTGCAAAAGCAATTACTGCATAAAATTATAATTAAAGAAACCATTAAAAAAAGCATGAAGCCTCTGTTAAAAATGGTCAGAGAATGAATATTCACAATGAATATTCACCATGTCACTGAATAATCTGCATGACTTGTCACTCAGCCGTGTTTTCCATGCAACGTCACACGGGCTTCCCTGTCAATCATTTTGGCCACACCCATTACTGCGTGAAAATCACAGTGGGGTAATGTTCTAATACAAAGCCCCCAGTTTAGCTAACTAACTAAGTAGCTTACTAAGTAATACAAAGTTGGCCCTGTTGCACATTGTTTTGCTAGCTTGTGGGAACAGGCAGTGTCACTTTCATATAGGGGTCATAGTAGGGTGTTTGCAAAGCTTATCACGGCTGTATGAACATTTAATACAGTGGTCTACCTTTGTCCACTTGTGAGTCATAGCATATTTGTGTACACTACGTTAGTGAGTCGTAGCATTAGTGAGTCGTAGCATATTTGTGTATGCTGTGTTAGTGAGTCATAGCATGTCTGTGTAGCATCTGGAGAACAGGAACATTTGCAGTGTAAATAGTGCTGCCCTAAGGTTCTAACTGTGCTGAAGTGCCTGTACCTCAAAAGCCTAATATAAAATGCAGAGTTTTGATTTTGCATAATGTATATCTGAAAGGTATGTATGAAGCCTGTGCCACACTGTACCTACAGATGCTTCATTCTAGAGAAAGAAAGGACTTTGAACTGCATATTTCCTTTTATACTCACTCTATTCCAAAAGGCATTAAAATCCCTGGACAGCTGACAGTGCCCAGTAAGAATTTATGACTAGGTCAAAAGACATGGAGACTTCAGCAAAGGGAAATGAAGCGACACTTCTGCAATCTTTAAATGGCCATTGTGGGATACAACTTCAAGACCGCTGAGTGTTTTGTTTCATAGTTTTGTGAAACAGCGAGTCCTGTATACAGTTATTTATACTGGGATATCACCATTAGAGGGCAGCATCCACATAGCGCATGCAGAAACTGTGTATCAGCCTACAGACTTGGATGGCTCTGTGCTAAGCACAGCTCTGAGCCAGTTCAGCAGTGCTATGGGAGTGTTTGTTATAGGCACTGAGGGCAAACATAGCATAACATATTCTTACCTTCTTGTAGCTAACTATGTTGTGAATGAATTGCAGCTAATGGACACATGCTAGGTTATATGTACAGACTGTAAGATGTGACTGCTACAGTCATCCTTTTTTGCAGCCAAGTCAAGTGAGAAGGAAAGAAAAAAAAGCATTTCATAGTGATGAGAGGAGGCAAAATACAGCTGTATAACAGTTGAAGTGACAGTCTTTTTATGTGATAAGAAAGCAGGGCATCAGTAAAAAAATCAGATGGGCACATGGAGGCATGCAGACTCCATCCAGCAGCAAGCAACTCCATGTGAGAGCAGAAGTGGAAAGACAATTGCTGTGTGGCAGCAACACTAACCATGACTCTGCTGAGCCACCATACATTGGGACCCTTTTTGGAAACTGCCAGTGCTCGACATCCATAAGCTGGTTAGAAGAAATGGCTCTAGACAATATCATGAATGAAAATGTTGGAAACTCACTAAATAGGCCACTTTCTGCAAAGAGTGCATAGCAACTGAATTAGGCTTTCATTATTTCATTGAAGAAGCTTGATGTATTTTTGTGATGAGACCTGGTGAATGCAGTCAACAAAACTTTCATATATGGTGCAGAAAGCAGTTTCACAAAGCTAGAGCAAAAATGTCCTTTTACATTGCAACCAGTACTTACCTCTGGGTCTGTTAAACAGTGGCATTCATAAAGATCTCTAAATGGACAAGGGACAGTTAAGTGAAAATATTGAATCTTGTCCAAGAACAAGGCTACATTTATCTGTTAAATGTGACACCATAACTATGGCACATTTTTAGTTTTTATGTCAAGTCTCCATTATGGTATTTCCTGGTGATAGTTTGTAAACTGAGGCAGAAGAACATTCACTTATGGCAGGGAAGGTGATTTTTGTAAAGTAAGAATGAAATCTGTTGTTGATGTCAAAACAAATTAATTTTAACAACTGTCACATTTATAAAGTCTCACGAAATAATCATATTTTAGGTTTTACATTAAAATATTGAAAAAGGTTTGCAGGTATTTGCCAGATTAAACATAATGTTATAAATTTGGAAGTTTCCAGTAGTTTCACTGCTTAAGTTCTATAGTAATTTTATAAGCTCACCAAATGAATGTAGGCAGTGATTTTTTTCACATATGGAACAGAATATTATTTTTTTCCAGCTGAAGCTAAAATCTGATGTGGAAAAATGCATTTTGGCTTGGACTTGAGCAACTGCAGCTCTCTCATTCACACACACATAGTACGTATGTATGTATATGTAAGTATGTATGTATATATATATATATATATATATATATATATATATATATGATAACCGGTATGCTTTCCTATTAGTTTGTCAGTGTGGTTTGGGTGTAATAAAATGTACTGGCTTTCCCGTTTTTGTTTTTGAGACTAAACACTATTTGGGCTAGATATTTGACTTAGTAATTCATGCTTCATTATTCTTTCAATGATCAGCAAAGAGACTTTTTGTATTATTCGATGTTAAGTTATCTATCTCACCTTCGTTCTTGCTGGTTAGGATCGGAGCCGACTCGGCCATCTTCAGTAGCTCGAGAGCTGTTTACTGGCTCGAGGCTACCTCTTATCCCATAATGCCTAGCGATAGCTACCCAGATCTCGTTTGCCGCTTCAGCTGCGAGGTATCATTTTTCTGGCTCAGGCTCGTATAAAGTTTTTTGTATAACTTTCTTCACTAGAATTCAACACTTCTAGTAATTTATTGTTAACGATAGTCTTGTTTTGTGATAGTTAGTTAGCTTGTAGTATCCCTTCTTTTTCTTGTAGAACTCGTTTAACTTAGAGAGTTCTCCCCTAGCCCTCCCCCACCTCTTTTTGTCAGGTTAGCCATTTAAGTTAGGGGCTTTTCCTTCTACCTTTCTCTTATAGGCTAGCCGTTTAAGTTAGAGGCTTTCCTATTATCTTAAAAAAAAAAAAACCTTTAGCTATAGTCTTTATAGTAGTGTGTTTTTTGTAGACTGTATTTTGCTTCTGGTTGTCATTGTCATAATTGTTTTTCCTTACTTTCAAGGATGTCAAAGGAAACCAAGGTTTCTGGGTTTAAGAAGTGTGACTCATGCTGTCAGAAAATGTTTCTGACAGATGGGCACACTTCTTGCATCTATTGTTTAAGCGCTATGCACCTGTAGGACTCTTGTTCTATCTGCCATGCCTTTAGTCCAAGAATCCTGCAGGAGCGTAAGAATAAGCTTATTCTTAGGGGTCTTTTAAAACTCCAGGATTCACCGGCCAAGAGCTCACAGCCTGTGAAATCCCCTAAACCCACTAAGCCGTTGGCTCCAAGTTCGGAGCCGTCTTTGGTTCAGGGTTTACCTTCCACGTCGGTTCTGGCTGGCACCGACAAGGCAATCTTCCCGTCGGCTCCATCAGAGGCTTCGGAGCCATCGTGGAGCCACAAGAGGCTGAGGTCCCCCTCACTTGAATCGGTGCATTTGGCTTCTCGGTCTTCTTTACTTCAGAGCGAGCGTAGTCACCGATCCTCTCACTCATCTCGATCCCCTAGGCTGTCGGATCACAATGTGGAGAGAGTAGTCAGTAAGTTGCTAAAGTCGCAGACACTAGCCAAGTTGTTGTCCAGCCCTCCTCAGCAGGTAGCGGCTCCGTCCACTTCTCTCGATGTTCCTCCCCCGACTCCAATGAGTTCGGAGCCGGAGTTCGTTGGGGTTCGAGTAGTGGAACCGTCGGCTCCGATAACACTATTTCCTTTGGTTCTGACGTCGGCTCCGATTCCCTCGGTGGTGCCATCCATTGAGGGATCTGGGTGCTGGGGCTCCCTCGTCGGCTCCGAGGGGGCGAGTGGCATCGGACCCTTGTCCGACCCCGTACTCCCTCTCGGAGCTTTGGCGCAGGTGAACTCGGCTCCTACATCAGCCTCGGAGCTGTCTCCCTTGGTGCGGAGAAAGATTCCTATTTCTTCAGAACTGGAGCTTTCTCTACATCTTGGCAGGGACGCCTTCGATGTCATGCGGAGTGTGCTGGCCACTGAGTCAGCTCCACTATCAGCCCCACCGGCTCCGTCTCCTGTAGTGCCTGTGCCAACCTCTGCTCCTCCTCCAGAACCCAAGCGTAGGGAACCGATGCTCCAGGACACCCCATTGGGTGTTTCCTCTTCTTCTGAGGCCTCCCCTGATCTCTTAGAGGAGCCCCCTCGGAAGAAGAAGTGCAAGAGGAAGCACATTGACTCCCCTGAGTCTGTCACTTCTGATACAGACTTAGATGAATCGGAAGGGTCTCCGAGATCCCCCTCTGAAGATGTTTCCTTCTCGGACATCCTGGAAATAGTCAAGCAGAGGGGGAACTGGAATCCCCTAGCCCCTTCTGAGGATGAGTTTGTATTTCTGGATGCCTTCGGTTCCTGACCTTATGACAGTGGTGGCACGAAAGGCTTGGTCAGCTCCGGAACCAACTCCAAGGAGACCTGGTAAATTTATTACAGCACCCCAGGATAAGCAGTTCCTCTCAAAAGGTGTCCCTGTTGATGCTATGGTGGTAGCAGCAGCCATCAAAAAAGAGTTAGTGGAGACCTCTTCGTCTGTCCATCCCCCTAACAAGGAGTCTAGGGCAATGGACAGATATGGGAAGCGAATGTTCGCTTCAGCGACCTTCTCTATGAGGTCACTGAACTACCTGGGTTATTTTACTTGACTTCAAAGGGATCTCCTTAAAGAGCTCGGAGATACCCTCCAAGATCCAACAGCTGAGGGAGCACAAGCCCAGGTAACTTCCCAGCTAGCGACGCTTAATTCTGTTGTTAACTCCTCCATGAGGCTCATTTCCTATGCAGCCGATGGGGCGAGTAGAGCCGCTGGTACTGGGGTGGCCCTTAGGAGGCATGACTGGATGCGGCTGTGTAACTTTGCGGAACCCTTTCGAGCGTCCTTCACCAACACTCCCTTTGATGGTTCCTTTCTTTTTGGATGACAGGTGAAAGACACTTTGACTAGGTGTGAGCAAGAAGGCAAGACTCTCTCTGCCATGGGAGTCCATTTTTCCACTCCCTCTAGACTGTACCTCAAAGGTCAGATGAGTGGTAAGATGTGGTTCCGTAAATCTCAGGGAGCCTTGCCTGACACACGTAGTGATTTTTCCTCCAGAGGCAGAGGGGAAAACAATAATAATAGACGCCGCCCTCATGGCAGAGGGGTGGTCCACAGAACTAGGGCAACAGAGAATCCTTCTCTGATAAGCCCTTTCAGCATCCCTGAAGGGTTGCCCGGCTGCTCATCTCTGGAGGCAGTCGGGGGAAGACTTTTTCTGTACCCAAAAGCCTGGTGATGTTTAACACAAGACAGATGGGTATGGTCCGTTATGTCCGGAGGTTACAATATTCCCTTCCTTCAACCTCCCCCTTGCAGTCAAGGAAGACCCTCCCAGATGTTCCACCCAATCTGAGGGAGCAAGCAGTAATAGAAGTTTCAAAACTGCTAGAAAAAAGAGCCATCCAGGAAGTCCCGTCAGACCAGCACGGATCCGGAACTTACTCAAGGTTCTTTTTAGTACCAAAAAAGACAGGGGACTGGAGACCGATTCTGGATCTCAGCAGACTAAACAGGTCTGTCCAAAGAATGAAATTTCGGATGGTCACGCTACAGTCCATTCTACCCTTTCTGGGTCAGGACAATTGGATCTGCTCTATAGATCTTCAGGAGGCGTACTACCATATAAAGATGGACAGGCGCTCCAGAAGATATCTTCGCTTCCGGCTAGGGGCCAGTCATTATCAGTTCAGAGCTCTGCCCTTTGATCTCACCACAGCCCCAGGGTGTTCACCAAATGTATGGCAGTGGTCACGGCTCACCTGAGGCGTCAAGGATTCCAGGTGTTTCCACATCTAGATGACTGGCTCCTTACTGCTACCACCAGGCATCAACTCATACAAGCACAGGACTACACAATCACAATCTGCTCACAGCTCGGCATCACAATAAATTTCGAAAAATCTGCCTTGTTGCCCTGTCAATCTATCACTTATATAGGAGCAGACTTAGACACAAGGGATATGTTTGCAAGGCTGCCACCAGAAAGGGTGTCCGCAGTTCATCAGCAGGTACAGGTTCTGATGCAGAGCAAAAGGATCCAAGTCAGGTACTTCCTTCAAACTCTGGGCTCCATGGCAGCAACCATTCTCCTAATCCCACTGGTGCGCTTTCATATGAGGATTCTTCAGTGGCTTCTGTTTACGCAGTGGTCTTTCCAAGAGCTACCCATGACGTACAATATCATGATCACGGACGCATGCAAAAGGCATCTTTCTTGGTGGATGGTCTCCCCACTAGTTACTCAGGGTAGACCTTTCATACAACCCCCTCTGGTAGCCACAGTGATGACAGATGCCTCCCTGATGGGGGGGGCATTATCTGGGCAGGACAGTCCAAGGCACGTGGCAACCTCATGAGTACCATCTGCATATAAATCTCCTGGAAATGAGAGCCGTGCTCCTGGCGTTGCAAGCCCTTCCAAGACTCTCTTCCTCCTGGGACCATTGCTATTCAAACGGACAACATGTCAGTGGTGCGGTACATCAACAAGCAGGGCGGAACTAGGTCCTACCCCATGTGTCGAGAAGCACTCAGGCTTTGGCAGTGGGCGATTTCCTCCCAACGTTTTTTGATTGCGACACACATCCCTGGGAGATCCCAACGTCATAGCAGACAGGCTCAGCAGAGCTATTCTAATGCCTCACGAGTGGTCTCTGAATCAGGAAATTGCGAATCTTGTTTTTCGCAAATGGGGACAGCATTGCTGTGATCTCTTTGCCACCCCCTTCAACAGCAAATGCAGCAACTACTTCTCCCTTCTTTCGCTTCCGGATCACACACCCAGAGATGCTCTAGTCCACGATTGTTCCCAGGGACTTCTTTATGCCTTTCCTCCATTCCCTCTGATACCCAAACTTATACAGAAAGCAATATTATTGGGTTGCAAAATGATCCTCATTGCTCCCTACTGCCCTCGACAGATATGGTTTCCGTTGCTGCACCGTTACCTTCTCGATCAACCCTGGACTCTGGACCCAATTCCAGACCTCCTGGTTCATCAATCAGGCGGGTTGCATCAATCCCTAAAAACCCACCAGCTCACAGCTTGGTTGCTCCACTTCCAACCTTAGCCAGGCTTCCCAGCATTTCCCCAGCAGTCCGCGACATTATCGTGTCCTCTCACAAGTCTACAACGAAGAAAACTTATGCTAGCAAATGGAAACATTTTTCTTATTGAGCAGAGACTAGGAATGTGGATCCCTTCTCAACTCCAGTCCACGAAATCTTGGAATTCCTAGGTCTACTGTTTCATTCTGGGTCCGCTGCTTCTATGATCAGGGTACAAATGGCGGCCATTTCTAACTTTCATGTTGGTTTTTCGAACTCTAACATTATGTCTCATAAGCTATGTAAAGCTTTTTTGAGAGGGGCAACTCTTCTTAGGCCTCCAGTGAGAGATCCCCCTCCTCCTTGGGACCTTAATTTAGTCCTAACCTCCTTAATTCTGCCGCTTTTGAACCAGCAGCTTCTTGCTTTATCAAGTTCCTATCTTGGAAGACACCATTTCTGGTAGCTATTACTTCAGCCAGACGTGTCTCCGAACTTCAGGCGCTATGTGTTCATCCTCCTTACTTGGTTTTTCATAAGGACAGGGTTGCTCTGAGCACTAATCCCTCATTTCTCCCTAAAGTCTGCTCAGAAAGTAATTTAAACCAATCTATAGATCTTCCTGTGTTTTTCCCTAATCATACCAACAAGGCAGAATACAAACTACACCAATTGGATCTTCATAGGTAATTGCACTTTTACCTGCACAGTACTAAAGAAGTAAGGAAATCGGACCAACTATTCCTCTCTTACGTCTTGGGCAAACAAGGTCTCCCAGTTTCCAAGGTAACCTTGTCCAGATGGTTGTCACACACTATTACTTTCATTTATCAGCTAAGGAACAAAGAGTTACCTATTAAACCGAGAGGTCATTCTACTAGGGCCTTGGCCACCTCTGTAGCCTTCCAATCCAGGTTGCCCATGGATTCTATCTGCAGCTGCCACGTGGGCAAACCCTCATACCTTTATTTCTCATTACAAGTTGGATGTGGTCTCCAGGAGCAGAGCTGACTTTGGGTCCACTGTTCTGAAGAGTCTGTTCCATTGAGCCACCCAGGTTGTTAGGTGCTAGGGACGCTGTCCCAAACAGCAAGAATGAAGGCGAGATAGACAACTTAACATAAAGAAGTTATGTACTTACCATAACGTTCCATGTTAGTTATCTTCATCTCGCCTTCCTTCCTTCTTGCTTCCCACCCTCCATCCCCCTGTCCTAGTGGATCGAGAGGAGTTTTTTGTTCTGTTTCACTGGCTGTGTGTTCTCTTGTGTCCTTTTTTGACTTAAGAGAATATGGCAGGTATAGTCAATTGGTTCTTGACTGATTTATTATATTGTTATGTCTGGTGTTAGCTATTTCAAACGAGATCTGGGTAGCTATCGCTAGGTATTATGGGATAAGGGGTAGCCTCGAGCCAGTAAACAGCTCTCGAGCTATTGAAGATGGCCGAGTCAGAGCCGAGGATCGGCTCCGATCCTAACCAGCAAGAAGGAAGGCGAGATGAAGACAACTAACATGGAACGTTATGGTAGGTACATAACTTCTTTTTCACCTCTTTTATATTTTTTTAGTAGTCTTTGACCACAGTAACAATGAAAACATTCAATTTATAATCTTCATATGATGCTTAGTTAAAGAAGAAGGCTGTTGATAAAGGAAACAAACTGTGTTTACTTTATATTAAATTACTATATAGAGAGTTACCATACACTCCACTAGCAGCCAGTGAGAAAAGGGCACATGAATGAAATGTGTTTGGATTTGGATACCCATTTTTATGTTATTTCAGTAATTATTCAGCATCATAAATAAGCATAAGCTTAAACAGGTTAACATTCCTTAAATTATTAAATTACATCATCAGATGAACTGGAAGCACCCGCTTTACTTAGCTCTCTCACAGCAATATTGGTCACAAAAGTATCTCAATTTTTATAACCCTCTGCCCTACATCAGTTAGATTTGCAAACTATTCAGCTTTTGTTTACATAATTCATTTACCTCTACAAGAGGCCAGTAAAAGATCATACTGCATGACATTCTTTCTAGTTCAAATTAATAACATGCATAGGACACACTGAAAAGAAACACAGCATTCTCCCCCCAAAAAAGCATGCTGCACCTTTCTCACAGCTGACAAGCATTTATTTCCAAAGTAAAATGCACAAGGGAGCCAACCAATGAATCAAAAATAAATTAAAAAAAAATGAAAACCAAATTTTGCCAACCAAGTTCAAAAACAGCCGTATTTACTAAAACAAAAACAAATGAAGTCAGTGTTTTCTTGAAGAAATAATATGATAAAAGTGCTTTTGTTTTAATAAATACAGTTCTTTTTCACATTTTTTTGATTTGTTTTTATGAAATATTCATTTTTAAAGTTCACAGACCACAACTTCAGACATGATATGCTAGGTACATGAACTATCTTTACAAACCTAGCAGGATCCACAGAGGCTACTACATTCAATGCATTAAGCAGTAGGCCCCTTGGGAAGGAGAGCAAATTGTCCTTCTCTGTACCTGTAACCAGTGCCACAAAGCAGTCAGTGTCTGATATAGCTCATTTTCATAGAGTTTCATCTCTGACTGCAGGGCAGTATTATTCTTGACCAGTCACAGCACCAATGTTCAGCTTTTTACACTCCTCCTCCACTTTAAATAGCCATCTTTCCAGCTCCTTAATTAGGACATTGTGAACTGCATTTTTTTTAAATATACATTTCCCCCTTGGCCTGCTGACAATGAATACCTCCATCATTCATGAGCCCTTTTGTTCCCCTAACACTGGAGAGTCCCCAAATGAAGGTGAGAGCTAAACAGAGTGTCCATCATTTAGGTAGCCAATGAGTTTGTTTGTGTCACTGCAGAAACCACAAAATACCCTTCCCACATATGTGTATGGGGGATGCTCCTTACATATTCACACACACACACACACACACACACACACATACACACACACACACACACACACACACACACACACACACACACACACACACACACAGACACACACACACACACACACACACACACACACACACACACACACACACACACACACACACACACACACACACACACACACACACACACACACACACACACACACACACACACACACACATTGTATCTGTGTGGTAAAGACCTTAAGCATTATGCCACCCTACCCCCTTCATCTTGGTCACAGACAGGGCTTATCCCTCCCTGTATGCCATAGTTTTACTTGCTGATAATTTCATTTTGCACCATAGATTAATACCTGTCATGGTGACATAGTTTTCTCCACTGTCTCTTCTTTGCTCATTGACCCAACATAAAATTCTTGAGTCAAATAACCACTCTTCCACTTCTGATGTGACTTATGCCTGCAATGTAGCAGAAACACTTTATACTTAAAATGAAACTGTTAAGTCATAATAAGGGGACCCCCCCCCTTCTCCCTGACAACAGAGGTCTGTCAACAGCCTTCCATCCCAAGCGGTGACAATGTAGCACACCAATAAATGCATTTTTGATCAGTTATCATATTGTCATTCAGACCTAAGATTACAAGTCATTGATGTTTTTAAGTATCTACTCTCTGTAGGTTCCTTCCTTTGTTTATTATTTATCTGATGTGAATACTTAATTAGTTGGCTGACCTGTTATCCCGCTCCCCATTTAATACATATTGTTGTGTCACAGTTTTAGACTGCATTGGTTAAGTGCTACAATGGTGACCGAAGCAATTCAGCTGAGGAAGCCTGTAATTCATTTTTGGCATTTTGTATACCATTGCTACAGGGAAATGTCTTTTAGAGTGCAGAACACTGAAATATCAAAGATTTCTGTAGTATTGAGTTTGAAACTGAAATCTTGAGGGTAACAAAGTGTTCTATTACCCCCAAAGATAAGGGGTTTTAAAGTTAGCATGTTTAGAGTCTCAGAGGTATAAGGGAGATTGTCTCATGCAAAAACTGTTTTTATTGTTGTTTTTGAAAATTATATCACATATTTTTGTTTCTGAGCTATTAATGTAGGAGATGTTTCTGTGCTTGGTGTATTGACATAACTCCTGTAAATGAGTTAAGGCATTTAGAAGCAAACTGGTATCCTGAATTTAAATCTGTCAGTCCTTATTTACAGAATATAGTCAGTTCTCCCTTTTTATTGCATAGAAACCTAGAAATAAGCTTCATTTTATAGTCTCTTTCCTAATTAAACAATTACTCCAATGGTAATTGCCATTGGAGTAGAGAATCTGATAGTATATGCTGTGTAATTTAGGGAGGTACTATGCTGCCTTTGTGGTTTGCAGGAAAAAAATCTAGATGTAGCCCATTGTTTCTATAGGATTGCTTCCTGGAAATGCCTCCCTGAGTCAAGTGATGACACCCAGACTTTAATAAGACCTATAATTACTCTTCGTAGATGAGCTATTAATACATTCATTCATTTGCTGATTACCAATGTAATACAAAGACAGCCTGGCTGTGTGTCACCAGATACAAAAGAGGAACTTGCATCTCTGAACAGGCCTGTTCAGTGCTGTGCCCTGCAGTGCCATAAGCAATTTGCCCTAAGTTTTCTGTCTGTAGGTGGCATTCCCAGATCCTTTAAGGAGCTACAGACAACCTTCCTGGAGCAAGGTGTACCACTAATACCTCAAAGAAACCTATGTCTATAGGTGGCTATGATCAAAGGGTATGTAGGGACCAAAGGGGAGATAGATGCCACCAGGCTATGTCCCAGAGCTTTTGAGTGCAAAGGTATGCACCTCAGCTTGACTTCCAAGGTCACAACATTTTGGGAGTCATACACTATCACCCTTGATGTATGATAGGGAGACAGCAATCTTCCATAAGCACCCTTCTGAAGACCATCCAAGATGAGCAGAATAGGGTGTGTGATATCCATCTGGTATTTCAGCGTGGACAGCTGGTATATTGGAGGAGGAACAGATAAGTGAAGATGGAGGAGAAACTGATGAGCATCACGTATCATTACTCCATGCGCTTGTACGTGAGTTCCTTACTGCCATAGCGTAGCAGCTGCTCCTGTAGCCAGATGCAGCCATGATTAGTGGATAGATGTTGAGCACATCTGGTTTTGATGAATGTTTTTGGGACTTTGCAGCTGAGACTATCGGTTTCTGCTCATTAAATACTTTAAAAACAGAGTTTTCAAAAATGTGGTAGGTACTTTAAAAAGGGTGTTTTCAAAAATTTGGTGGATTGGCATATACATTTTTGATATACTTCTGTACTATTCTCATTCAGTGTAAATACTTACAGCTTGGGACTTCACAATTCACATTTTATACCTATCATTAGAAATTGTGTTATTTGCATTTGTGAGGTTCAGTTATTCTATAGATAGTCATTCTGTGCACATACATGTATATTTGTCAGATCAGTATGGCAAAGAGACATGTTTAGAGTTATTAGCATATACATTTTCAGCTGTTTCTAATTAAATATCTCAAATATGTTAACAAAGCATATACTGTATTACTTTGTACAATTTTTGTATGTACACTGAGGTCCAAGGAGCTAATTCATGGGTTAAGTCTCACAGTTCTTTAAACCTAGGCTAACTGAGTATGTATTTGGGGGTGGGGGGTCAAGCCAGTAAATGCACACTTTGCTGATGTATAATAGTATGAAGGGGAGCTTGTCTAATTATTACTTGCTATTTATTCAGTGGAGATGTGGTGGGAGAAGGAACACAACCACCCTATCAACATAAAGCAGAAATGTTATGCAATTCAATAAATTTCCACTGCATAAAACATAGGTTTTATTTTTTTTCAATAAGTACTACTGGTTGATTGTGTTTTCAAATGATTGTTTTTCAAAACCTGTCCAATGAAGCTAGGTTCAACAGTGAATAGTATGGCATCCAATTTATAAACAGAGAACAGTATGCTAGAAAGATTTCATAAAGACGGAACTAGGAAAGGTCTTGTAAGATTGCCAGTTCTTTTTTATGAAATGACATTTTTGATACTTTACCAAAATATAATACAAACAGTGGAATGGAAACTGGAAAATTCCACACAATGTATTCTGTAGTAAACTATAATGGTTGGAAACTTGTGACAATGAAAAACTATTCTAAAAGTAGAGAAATGACACTCAGTAGACTTGGCTCTCCTGTAGTTTCTATGGTTTTGTATTTAACATTTTAAAAGTCTAAAGCCTGCTGTTCAGTATGTTATTAATTTCAGCCATGTGAATTGTGTGTGCGCTGGGGGGGGGGGACAGATTCACCTAGCAGATGTGATTCAAGAATTTTACTTGCTATTAGTGATGTATGAGTGTCTGTGTGTGTGTGTGTGTGTGTGTGTGTGTGTGTGCGCGCGCGCGTGTGTATGCACAGTGGTTTAAAAAGGTATAATAAAAAGTGTGGCAGAACTGAGGTATGAGGGATCGTTGAATGAAGCAATTATGTCAAGAAGAGATTGGTCCCAGTCAGGGGTCTACATATGAACATTGTAGCACAGATGCTAACTAATGATGAAACCAGGTTATTGGCCAGAGAAGAAAGAAGTAAGCAGCCCTCACCCCTCCACCACTCACACTTTCTGCCCATGGCTGCCTTCTTTTTTTCTGAAACCTGATATTCTTGTGTCTGTTCTCCTCTGTCTGCGCTGCACAAAGGTGAGTGTTTTTCCAGGAATTACTTTCATTATACATTTCTGCACGTCTGCTGGTTCCAGTGGGATTGATGCTTTCTGCTTCTGACTTAAACACTGTGGTTTCTTTGCAGTGCCCAAGGGATCTGTCTCTGTATTTTTCTTTTTCTCTTTTTCTATCTCGCTCTCTCTCTCTAAATATGTTTTATTTATGGTAGGCAGGAACATATGCTGCCATATGCAAGATTCATAATATGCGCTGCCTGCTTTGAAGATATTCTGTAAATAACCAGAAGGGATCACATTTCTTGTCTCCGTTTTTCCTATTTTAAGTGATCTGAAAAAAAACATGGCATTGTGATTAATTCTGCCTCATTTCCATATTTCTATCTGTATAAGAACAGATGTAGCTGTTTGCCCAGAGTTGATAAAAGCCATCACAATTCTGATGTGAAATTCCTTAAAGCCCCCCCTAGTGACCACAGGAGTAGCCCATTTCCAATTATCCAATTAGGAATATGTCTCAGATAAAAAGGAAATGTTGTTTTCTAAAATTAATTGCCCGTTGTTAAACTCCCTGTATCCATACTATTAAGCCTACCTATGCTGCTCCTGATGGAATCAGCTACACAGTGCAATGTTTATCAGTCTGTTGTCTTTGGGAATTTTAGTTGATTGTGGACTTAGTTCAGATCTTCCCTTCCAGTAATAGTATTACCATGTGATGCGCCTTGGAAACTGATACCTTATGTATTTATTTATTTATTTATTTTGAGTTGGTACATCTTGGAATTTCAGTTTTTCATGTTTTTACTTTAGATCAATATGTACACCCACCAATTGTACAAATTAAATGACTGTGTTCAGGACAAGTACAGTCATCATGTTACGATACTGTGGTAGAATTGCAAACTGAAAGATGTGCCTACTGGATTATGTCACGGAAATCCTGTTGTAAAGAACAGTACCAGTTAGTACCCCACTGTACAGTCATAACAGCATATGAACCTCAGTTTGTATTTCAGATCAGTCCTGCACTGTATTTCAGTGTCAGTGTTGAGAATAAGCCTCTGCAGTGCACAACATCATCTCTGTTACACTGCACTAAAGTGCATAGTATAACTCTGTGTCTGCCATACCAGACATCTGCTAGAGTGTAGCACAGTGTTAGTGTTGAGTATGGCCCTCAGTCTACAGTACAGAATATCTTCTGTGCTACATTTCAGTTTGCTTCTCTGCAGTACACTGCATTGTTTGATGTGTAACTCTCTACATCTCCTTTAAAACAGTGCAATATCAAGTTTGGAATGTAGTTCAGTCATCACTATATGACATCAACTACACTGCAATTTGTGTTGGGTATGGGCCTCATCTGCACTATAGAACATCTAATCTGTAGTGCAGAGTTAGAACCGCTATGGATTTCAGTTTACAGCAAGGGATGTCTGAACTGCAGTCCAGTGTTGATATTCTGTTCAAGCCTCTGTCTGCAGTGCAAGACCTCTGTCATACTGCCATGCAGTGTCAGTATTGGTCTTTGTCAGCATTTCCTGAGTTATAGTGCACCAGAACAGTGTCTTAGTCAGCATTTCCTGTGTTACAGTGCACCAGAATGGTATCTTAGCATTTCCTGTGCTATAGTGCACCAGAACAGTGTCTTATCAGCATTTTCTGTGTTACATTGCACCACAATGGTATTTTACTTAGTATTACCTGTACTACAGTGCATCAGAATGGTGTCTTAGCATTTCCTGTGCTACTGTACACCAGAATGGTATCTTAGTTAGTACTTCCTGTGTTGCAGTGCACCAGAACAGTGTCTTAGTCAGCATTTCCTGTGTTACATTGCACCACAATGGTATCTTAGTCAGCATTTTCTGTGTTACAGTGCACCACAATGGTATTTTACTTAGTATTACCTGTACTACAGTGCATCAGAACGGTGTCTTAGCATTTCCTGTGCTACTGTACACCAGAATGGTATCTTAGTCAGTACTTCCTGTGTTGCAATGCACCAGAACAGTGTCTTAGTCAGCATTTCCTGTGTTACAGTGCACCACAACTGTATCTTAGTCAGCATTTCTTTTAATGTGTTACAGTGCACCACAACGGTATCTTAGTCAGCATTTCTTTTAATGTGTTACAGTGCACCACAACGGTATCTTAGTCAGCATTTCTTGTTTTTACAGTGTACCACAACAGTGTGTTAGTCATCATTTCCTGTGTTCCAGTGCACCAGAATGGTAACTTAGTAAGCATTTTCTGTGGTACAGTGCATCGCAATGGTGTCTTAGTCAGCATTTCCTTTCTTCTGTTACCATACACCAGAACAGTATTTTAGTCAGCATTTCCTGTGTTACAGTGAAACAGAACTGTGTCATAGTCAGCATTTCCTGTGTTACAGCGCACCAGAACAGTGCTGGTGTAGCCCTTAATTTGTGCACAACAATACAATGTTAATGTGGAGTATGAACTTCAGTCTGCAGTGAAGAACAGAATCTGCTGTACTTTGCTCTGTACTTCAGTGCAAGTATGCCCCTTATTCTACAGTACAATACAACTCCATTTCTGTTAAGAGGTGCCAGTAATGAGTACAAACTCAGTTTTCTGACAGCTAATAATATGCAGGGCAGGCATTCTGACTACATTGTGGCATCAGGGTTTTTGTGTTTCATCCAGTTCTACAGCTTATTGCAGACCATAGTACTCAACTGCATTATAATAACTAGACATAAACCTATGCCCAAAAATAGGACAGCCCATAGTAGTGTACTGTGTTATAATGACTGGATATGAGCCTATTTCCAAAGTTTAAGACAGCACATAGTACTGTACTGTATTATAGTTACTGGTTATGGACCCATTTCTAAAGTGAAGGATAGCCTATAGTATGCACTATATTATAATCACTGGGTATGACCCATTTCTAAAGTTAAGGACAATCTATAGTACTGCACTATATTATAATGACTGGGTATGGACTCATTTCTAAAGTGTAGGACATCCCATAGTACTACACTATATTATAATGACTGGGTATGGACCCATTTCTAAAGTGACAGATAGCATATAGTACTGTACTATATTATAATGACTGGGTATGGAACTATTTCTAAAGGGAAGGATAACCTATAGTATTGCAGTATATTATGGCGACTGGGTATGCACCTATTTCTAATATGAAGGACAGCATATATTGCAGTATATATCATAATGACTGGGTATGTACCTATTTCCAAAGTTTATGACAGCCCATAGTAATACACTGCATTATAATAGCTAGCTATTTACCTTTTCCCAAAGTTTAGGATAGCCCATAGTAGGGCATTGCATTATAATGTCTGACTATTGGCTTTTTCTCAAAGTTTAGGACAGGCCATAGTACTGCACTGTAAGCAAAGGTTTGGTGATGAGCCTTGTTTCTTAGTATAGGGTGATCCCTAATAATGGTCTGCAGCATCAAAGCTGGGTGTGAGCTGAGTTCTTCAGAGGAGGGCAGTCTGTCACAGTGCAGTGCACGAACAAGGAAGGCTTTAACCAATCTGCAAAGTTCAGGATAGTACATGTCACGGCAGTGCACTATCAGAGTTGAATCTAAGCTCATTTCCACAGTGCAAGGTATTCCATAGCACTGTAGTACTGTATTAGTATGGCATTTGATTTTTATTTGAAGCACACTCTGCAGTGGTAAGTTGGTGGAATTTATTCTTCTGAGGGCACCTTCATGGTACAGAATTAGGGTCTATATTAGATAAATGAAAGTTTATCTAATCGAACACTGACATCATCAAAAATCCAGGATCTCTAAATCGCAATTGTGGGGGACTGTGCCCCCTGCCCCCACCCCCGCTAAATATATATTCCAACTCCTAGATCGCACTACAGTGAGGAAAGGGCAAATATTCCCATCTTCACTGTACCACGATCTCACAAAAACCATGATGAGATCCTGGATTTTCGATGATTTCAGCATTCAATTAGATAAACTTCCGTTTATATAATATAGACCCCAGAATTATTGTATTCTCCAGCTCTTGTGTTCAGCATTGCAGAAGCCTCCTGCCATTGTACGTTCAGATTATCACATGTCAGGATAGGGACGGTTTGCCACACGCTGCGCTCCCCATTTCCTTTGTACCTGTCTTGCAGTTCCGCTCTTGAGCTAACTTGTAACCAAAGGAAAATTTCCATGTTCACTACTGAAGCAAAACAAAATCTACTGAGGGTCCCTGTAGTCATGAGCTCACAGCCGGGATCCACATCAGTGTTTTCTGTGTCATCTGGGTAAGGAAGGAGCACAACATTACGGGGTGCCACAAGCACTGGCATTTTAATCTAGCTTTCCAGAGTTGGTGACACTTGAAACAGCAATGGAAGTCATCCAGAGCAGAGTTTGGGAGGGTCTCATGATTGGTCTCAAGCATGAGTTGGAGTGAAGGGAGACTACAAGGTTCAAGAACGTACGTACGCTAAGGCCTCTGTTGGAAGATAACATTCTTGCTGGCCATTTCCTCCATCCTGAGGATGTCAAAAGCTCACACATTGATATGCAGACATCCTTATTTGGTCTTTCACAAGAAGCAGGTATCCCTTGAGATGAATCCATATTCTCTCCTGATAATGATCTGAGAACTGTCCTTAGCCAATCCATTCACCTCTGTATTTAGAGGGGAATAGCATCATTGGTTCATAGGTATGTACTAGGCTAATGACCACTGGGGCCTTTTCTAAGCCTAACCATGCATCCCAAATCTCTGACAAGTTGTATTACCTGTAAGCAGGGGCTTGGGACATGAAACATTACAAACAGGTGCCTGGGAAATAAATCATTTACAGGCTGCCTATGTCCATTGCAGACATGTGCCAGACCAGGGATGAATTTCCTGCTCCCCATCCAGTTATCCAAGTTACACTTTAATTGGGTTAGGGAGGAACTCTACTTCACATAGGTGGGGAGCCTGTTTCAGAGAAGGGGCAGTCTTTAAGATACATACCTGTCTCTCCAACAGATCCTATGTATATCACAGGCAAGGTTTAGGTCTTTAGAACAAGTAATCCTGGTGCTTTTCGTTTTGCAGATGTGCAGCAGGTCCATCAGAGTGGGGTTTAACAATGTTTTGTAGATCTCTCCTCAACAGGCGATCTACATAGGACATGTTATTTACAGACTACTGCACTCATTGTTATGTCATGGCCAGCTTGTCCTTTGTCTCCAATTCGGACTGTAGCTCAGATCCACAGTCTGAAGTACTGGTCATGATGTGCTAGGTAAGTAGGTTAGCACCCAAATCCAGTAGCTTCAAATACTGTATATCACAGACTAGAGCAAGCAAAACAAAATAAGATAGCTTTATTGGCTGGTGGCTGTACACTTTGTGTGCATAAGAAGACCCACAGTAAATATTCTGTTTGCAATTTGTCACATACAGTATTCCATACTGCTACAGTAGTCAGTTATCTCCTTCTCCTTGTGAAATCTGCAGAAAATAAAAGTTAATTGCACAGCTGTTATTCTTTAGAATGTTGTGGCTTCTGTCCAGACTATGCTCCTGTGGAATGCTCTCTTAGATTTAATAGTAGTTTTTTTCTGATTTGCCTCTGTTTTTTTAGTTTCGTTAGTGTAACACATAAGCTGACCTCTGCCCCAGACCCGTATGCACATAAGCGTACACATTCTCAAATGGTTATCCTTCATTTAATTTGAATTTTGAGTTTGAGGAATTGGACAATGAGATGGCAGATGAATTTTCACTGGAATGCAAACTCTGTGTGGCATAATAACCAAAGCAGATGTACTGTCTGGAGTAAAGTGCTCCCAGCATTCTTATAATTATGGCATGCATATGCACTGGCTACAGCTTTAGTCGTTAAAAGTTAGGTTTCTCTGTCTGGCTTTCTGAAGTATCACTGATTTTTTTAGCAGTTGTGTAGGTAGTGTTTTAATGCAATCCTGTTATTTTCTAAATCTGTACTCCTTTCACCTTCTAGCAAAAGGAATCTCACATTGCCCACAGTTTTCTCTACAATTGTTGCTGTCTTCAGAAATCAAGCACATGGGGTACATGTTCCAGAGCCAGCTGTGGTAGTGGGTTCTGGAGTAACATTCTGACAACTTTCATCATATTGATCACTGCTGCAGTAGCCTTAGCTATATGGGTTATATACTATAGCAATAACCCACGCCTAGGTGTGGGTAATGCTGGATTTACCCACGGTTGGCATGGCAAACAAAGCCAACCATGGGTAAATCCAGCATTACCCACACCCAGAAGTGGGTTATTGCTATTATACAATGACATTATTTAAAAACAAAATAATTACTTTTCTTAAATAATGGCATTGTATAATGCCTCCTTGCTGCCTTTCCGCAGCTGTCTGGTATTCCGCGGCAGTTCTGATGTACTGTGCATGCGTATGCCTATGCAGTACATCAGAACTGTGGGCAAAAGCAACGGAGAAAGCAAGATCTCCGTTGCTTTTTACTGTTTCGCTATGTTAAATGGGTTTAACATAGCGGGACAGCTTTAAAAAAAGCAACGGAGAAATGTCTCACTATGTTAAACCCATTTAACATAGCGAGACAGTTTTGAAAAAAGCAACGGAGAAAGCAAGATCTCCGTTGCTTTTTACAAACTGTTTCGCTATGTTAAATGGGTTTAACATAAAGAGACAGCTTTAAAATAAGCAATGGAGATCTCCGTTGCTTATTTTAAAGCTGTCTCGCTATGTTAAACCCATTTAACATAGCGAGACAGGTTTTAAAAAAAAGCAACGGAGAAAGCAAGATCTCCGTTGCTTTTTACATTGTAAGCTATGTTAAAGGAGTTTAACATAGCGAGACAGCTTTAAAAAAAGCAACGGAGATCTCCGTTGCTTTTTTTAAACCTGTGTCGCTATGTTAAACTCCTTTAACATAGCAAGACAGTGTTTTAAAAAAGACTTATACTAATGGAAAAAGTACGGGCGACCGGACCTTTTTCCATTAGTATAAGTCGATTTACAATGTGCACGCTGGCCAATCAGCGTGCACGTTTTGGAATATTAATGGTGGGTCATGGTATAATGACAAGGATATAGTGACTGGCCATTTTCCAAAGTTTGAAGCATCCTTCCTTGTGCCCAAACTGTCAAGCACCTAAAGCTGAACTAACTAAAAGACAAGTTTGGGCACAAAGTCCTTCACAGCTTTACTGCCACTGAAGGGTACACTCCTCTGAGGCGTTTGAGGAGCGATGGTTTGCTTGTGCTTTCCTTTGCTGGGCAGATAAGTTCCCTTGGGGGGGGGGGGACTTCCATTTTGTTAACTTTACTGATGTTTTATTACTTTTCTCTTCAGGAAAGTTATTTTAAAGACAGGAGTGTTGTGTTTTAATGAACTGTCTCAAGACTGTAATGTACTTTTAAACAGAACACTCATTTTTTTTCTGTCAGTTTAAAAGTAGTGTTAATTAACTGAAAACATATTTTCTGTGGAGATATTGTGTTTACTTTTCCTTGGTGGGGCTGGCATAAGCTTCCTTACAAACTGGATCTACTCACACAAGAACAGGGTTGTTTTAAATACTTTGACATCAATCATTCCCAAATGACTGCCTGGATGATACGGTCTTAATTCCTTTTAGGCACCTGTTTACTGAGGATGGGCAGCAGGTACTAACAGTAACAAGAAGGTCTGCTACTAAAAAATCATGTATTTGCAAATGGAAAAGCTTTTTTCCAGCTGGTGCCAACAACATAACCAGCACCCATTCATGGCTAGCTGTTCTCTACTTTTACAATATTTCTGTGAGTTACCATTGTATGGCCTATCATTTTCCTTTGTCAAGGTTCATTTATCGACCATTTCATCATGTCTTACCATAAAGCAAAACTCAGCAATGTAGCCCAAGAATAATGTATTATCAGGTCTTATTAGGCTTAGTATAACATATGAGCCAGCTGGACTGCACACATGAGGTGATGGTGGAGGTAGAAATGCCACTAACAGGCAAAGGACTGAAAGCTGCCGAACCAGCAAGAATGGGTAAGCTGCACTTATGTGACCTAGCCAAGGTAACTAGATACGACCATACAGGTAAGAAGATACCATGGATAGCAAATCTTAATCAGAGAGTCACACACTGGAAGCATATGTGCCATGCTGCAACAGATGTTGGTTACTAGGTACATAACTAAATAGATTGTGGTTAAGTTCATTCTAACATAGAAGTGATCATAAAAATAAAAAGTTGAGGTTTCCTCCCCACCCAAGGTACTGACTGTATTCATTTGGGATTTTTTCCATCAAAGATTTAGAAGATGCCAGTGTAGGGAAATTAAGTAGTAAAACAAATAAAGAAGAAGTTGTAACAGTATTTGCTACAATGCTGATGATCATTTGCTAGAGCTTTTAAATATTGGGAGAGGGGGCATGGAATTTATTTGGAATAGTAAATGTTTGCTGGGCGGAATATAGTGGGTTACTGGAGTTATTAACCATTTTAATTGATTTTTGTTCTATATTTTACACAATATATTTGAAGTGTAAGTGTTGTACGTGGAAAGAGTGAGAGAGAGAGAAAGAGTGTGTGTGTGTGTATGTGTGTGTGTGTGTGTACGCACATACATACTATACAAGAGAAAACAGTAATGTGAATAATTAATGTAAATGAAAAAAGTAGCTAACAATTTCTGCATAAGATAATATATAACACCAATTACCTGATGAAAGAATTGTAAAATGTCAACCTTTCAGGTTTTTGAAACCTCTTCTAAGAAAGTCTTGTCCACAAAATGTGTGTGTTTTGCAGGTCTCACATAGCGGTGGAAGAGATAAAGTCAGCACCCTAAAGAACCAAACCTAAGGACTATCATGATGCTTGCTGAGGCAGAATAGGTAGGAGAGGACTAAGAGAAATGCAGATTTTTCAGGATGTGCTGTCATCGTCGAAGGCAATTTAGATCAGCCATGGAGCACCCTATAATACGATCCCGTCCAGAAAAGACTAGTGGGATATTTTAAAAGGGTTTTAGGAAGTCTAGTACTGAATCACTTAAGCACTAAATCTAGCCAGTGCAAATCAAAGCTCAAAGTAAGTACACTGTAATAGCCCGATTAGAAAGCGATTGATAAGTATACCAGTGCTCCAAACAGAATAGGAGAAACAAAAAGTGAGTTGTACAAAGATGTTTCTCAGGTGACAGAAGTCACTTAGGACAAAGGTTGATACCTGAGTTAAAAAAGTCAGGCCAGTATGGAGGGTTACACAGCAAAACTTTGAAATTCTTTTGTTTATCCTTTAGCCCAACTAAAGTACTCCTACTATATTTAGATTTAGTCACAACTAGCTAAGGAACAGGTCTGTTGTATATTGTTGAGACTGAGGTGTAACCTAGATGTAGCAAATTAAGTATTGTATAATCAGCAAGAAAACTCAAACCAAATTGTCTAATGCCTCCTACAAATAGCATGTACATTGGAAGACCAGCAACACCACAGGTCAAGCCCATGGCATGAATGGGTTCTGTCTTGCTGGAGCAATTGCATCCATATTGGTTTAAAGAACAGAAGCCTGCATCAGTTCTGTAAGTAATATAGCACTACTTTGAAGTTCGTAATGATGTCATTAGATCAAGGCAGTTCAGACTGTTGTGGAAAATTGTGGTCCACGTTGTATCTTACTCTGTAGGGTTGTTGAGCACCTAGGCAAATATTGCTTCTGCTGAGTCTTTGTCTGAGTCTCAGGACCCATGAAGTATATTAAAATATCCAGAAAAGGAAACATTTTCAAGAAGAATGTGGTCTAGTCATAATTATTTGAAATTTCTGGAAATATTCTTTTTTTCTCAAAGTTATGAGGAATCTTAGAGCAGCCCAGCTGGACTAGGGCTGAGGGACAGGTAGGAAGAATGTAGTGCAAAGATGGATTCATCAGTGTCAATCACTATTGCAACTAATAATTTTACTACAAAGAGAGAAACACCTACCACTGGATAGCCTCAGAGATGTCAAAATAGGGAGCCTGCTGTTGTCTGTAGGTATGAGGGTGTGTACAGTTATAATTTATGAATGTGAGACAGTAAAAACTCCCAAATATGGACAGCATAGTGGCTTAGTGATAAGATGTCCACTGCACATTGCCACCGTCTGGGGTCAAGCCTGACCTCTTGTCACTTTGTGAAGTTGTGTAGGTTATCACCATGTGTGTGGAATTAATCCAGTTTCCTCCACAAAATGTTTTGACTGGCTGGCTGATGTTGCCTATGTGTATGCGTGTGTGTGTGTGTGTGTGTGTGTGTGTGTGTGTGTGTGTGTGTGTGTGTGTGTGTGTGTGTGTGTGCACGTGTTGTATTTACTCTTGCTAAATTAGTCTGGGTCATGGCTGAACCCCCCCAAGAGTGAACAGTTAATTAACTGTTAATGAGTTAATTAGCAAATATTTAAATAGATATGTCTGAATGCCTGACTGTGGAAGTTTTTTTCTATAGTACTTTTTGATTTTATTTGGTATTTAATCTCTTCTGATTACAGCCTTAAATGTAGTGTACAATTTTCCCTGCACAGTTACGTGGTAGATTAATGTGGCAGCTGGGGTAAAAGTTTGTCTTGGCAGTCTGCATTGTTACAGTCAGTCACCACTGTTGACTGAATAGTGAAGTACTGTAGCACCTCTGAGTGGGCACTAGTTCTGTTACTGCCCCAGCCCAGTTCTACTAGGCATGCTTTTCTTTCAGGCACCTTGGTGAGAAATTGCTGCCTGTGAACAAGCCCAAATAGCTCACAGCAGGAACTAATGTCTGAAATTCAGATACTATGTAGTAGGCCCACACCTTTTAATAAACTTATTATCTTTGGCAGCCAGTGCAGACCAGAGGAATATACTGTTGTGGTAGTCGGAGGGCACATACTGCAAGGCCCACTTGGATCTGAGAAGGTTTCTGTTAGTTAACTTATCATCCTAGTACAAAAGCGACTCTCAGTCCCTCTACTATCTGAAACTTTTGGGGTTCATTGCTTGAACGCTTAGTAACGTACAAGTCCTGTTACTGGTAAGGGGTGTTATTACTAAGTATTGTGGTACTGTAAACCATAACATATCGTGCTTATATGATATGTTATGATATGATATGATATGATCCAGGTTTACATACTTCGGTTTACTCTAGAACCTCATTGTTTCTGTTACTGATGAATGTGTGACACTTAGGAACCTCCAAGGGTTTGTTTACAAATAATGATTTGTGTATAAATGCTTAATTCCTACACAGCCTTCCAGGATTCTGATTTAAGTTACCACAGCACAAGACCTATACTCTGTTTATGTTACAGCTGCCTTACAGACTGTAGCGTATATTGTAGTCAAGGTAATTATTCTCAATGAATATGATGAACTAAGCATAGATCCATGAATTTATATACAAATTGTGACACTGGCGTGCAGGGTGAAACAGGGGACTGCAGTACCAATATGCCATCTTCCATGTGAGACATTAAATAAAGATCCCTTTAGCCTGAGCGGGGATGGCAAAGTTGACACTTGATTATGAGCAGGAATTTCTCTGGTTTCTTCCCCCAAATGTTCCTATTCAGTATAGATACCATCCTGACTCTCCTTGTCAAGAGCCTGAGGCTCAATGGGACCATCTTAGAAAATAAAATTAAATAAAATAATGAATTTCCTTCACACCCAGGCACTGCAATGCATCCCAGGTGTTTGTTACTTTGCCAGATTTTTTATAGATTCCCTTTTCAGCATTCTAAGTAAAAAAAGAAGAAATGCAGGCATTTAAAACTGAAAAAAATTGTAGCTAATAACTTTTCTGGAGCCTATTCAGAAGTTTTTACAAGAACTATGCAGACCTCTGTAAACGTTTTAAGATATTTGAAAAAGAATAGTTTTTTGTATGCCTGTGTGGAAAAATATATGTGCTGTCAAGTTAGAATGTCCCCTGACAATTCTACAGTGATAACTATTTCTGAAAGAGCAAAACAGATCTAATTCATACAACATCTGGAATATTCACTGTTTGCTCAACTTGCTCAAGCAGTTTGAAATTTGGGATGTTTCTTATACTGAAACTTTTTCCTAGTTTCATTATAAGGTAGTATTAGAGCAGTTGCATAGCCACATAATGTTCATATACTGCTTAAAAGTTCACCTTATTGGCAATTTACTCTGTTAGTGTTTTATTGTACAGACTTCAGCAGTGAAAATAATAAATGCAGTTAATATAAATGCATAAAACTTTAACAGTAAATAAATGTGCTTTCATCCCCTTGTATGTACTTACAAATAAAAGCTGAAAAATGATGTAGAACCAGAATATTGTTTTAAAATATACATGCCAGTTAAAAGTGAAAGCAAACTTTTGCTGTGAATTGTAATTTCTCACACCAAGTTAACTTAATCGCTTGTAGGTTCATAGGTAAATACTAGGCTAGCTGCCCTTGCCGACCATTTTTAAGCCTAGCCAATTTCTTTCTGTGCTCGAAATAACCTTTTGTTTATAAAGTGGCCTTATCCATCCCACAGTCAATAATTTTATATTACTCCAAATATGAATAACTGGGATCATACCATAGATAATTTGAGGGGACCCATGCATGGGATAAACCATCTAGGAGCTGCAGGGTAGTTGTGGAGTAAATTTTCTGTTTCCCATCCATAGATCTAAGTTACAATTGAAAATAGACAGGGATGAACTTTGTTTTATGTGGGTGGGGAGTCTGTTCCACAGCAGCAGTATCCTCTGTGAAATATACCTTTCCCTCCAAACTGTTCTGTTGATGCTGCAGAAGAGCTTTAGATCCCTAGACCAAGTATTTCTGATGCAATTTATTTTTTTATTTATTTTTATTTTTATTTATTTTACATTTGTTGACTGGGATAGTCCGACTGGATGCATGTCCATTTTCAGCGGAGGCCCGGGGAGAAAAGCTCCAAGGGTAAGCAGATACAGCATTACATAATACCAGCATTACATATTACAAACAGACTATTTGCAGAGATTACATAAGTAAGCAAGTTAAACAAGTTCCACAGGTTACAGTTAATCCTGAGCACAAATCAGGATTAAATTAAAATTACACAGTAAACTGGCTAGCAAATTTTTACACATTCTAGAAAGAGTTAGCCAGGCTTGATACAATGACATAGCCAGTTAAGTGACAAATGTTGTTTGAGTCAATTTGACTTGCTGATGTCCAATAAATCCATCAGTAGTGGGTCAGACGATGCCTTGTGTGCCAGACACAAGTCACCTCTTAGCAGTCTGTAGGATACCTAGCATAGTTTCAGGTCTTTCAGTCAGTCCATGCAGGACATGTTGTTTAGGCCTTGTATCCTTTTAGTAAGGTATCTCTGTTGCATGTGCCTAGATAAATGCATGCCAAAGGGGGCATTATATTCAATGATTGGCCTAATGAGGCCTGAGTAAAGAAGGATAAAGATAT
Source organism: Protopterus annectens (assembly GCF_019279795.1). NCBI lineage: Eukaryota > Metazoa > Chordata > Ceratodontiformes > Protopteridae > Protopterus > Protopterus annectens. The sequence continues at coordinate 855,702,875 of NC_056743.1, read as the reverse complement.
CCCTGGTTCTAGTCACAATCCCGTTGTTTATAAGGTGTGCATTATAGATGGGCTTTCTTACAACAATGGACACATATTGATCAAAAGTTAGGTCACTGTCCATATAAGTTCCCAGATCTTGAACAATTGGGTCATCTCTTAGGAGATTATTGTACATAAATCCCTTTCAGAAGTTCAAGACTTGTTAATACAAATCCCAAACAAGAAAATGGTTGTTTGCATTAACACAAGTAACAGCAAATTTTGAAAAGCCCTGTTATACATACCCACATTTGGGGGAGGGGTGCACCATCTTACACCCCCACTATTTATATGTAAGCTCTTGTCAGGATGGCTGAACCTTCTCCCCTAGAGGCATAGTGGCATAGCCAAGTTCTAAAAATGGGCTTTAGTGGCCTGACTAGCTCAGTAACATGACTTAAGGGTTGTGGGTTTCAGACCCATGTTGCATGAGTTCAGGCTGACAGTTAGCACACAGACTGTTAATGACCTGTGTGCTGTAGTATAAGCTTTTATTCTATCAGCCTCTCTTTGCCTACTGTGTGACTCTGAATAAGTCAGATATTCAGGCAGTGCTGTGGCACAGTTAGAAAAGTGGTCTGGGGCTCCCCAGTCGTCTCCTATACCCCATGCTTAGTAACAATTTTGATTACCAAGACTGCTGTACTTTGGAGAGCAGACAGAGAGAGGGAACACTCAAGGATACAGCTGTTTCAGTATTAGAATGTAGTTCCCTGAAATTGCACTTAAATTCTTTCAGCCCTTGAGCACACGGTGGGAATCCCATCAGTCCTAAGTTATGGGTAAGAAATCAGTCATTAAATGTTGGGATGGAAGCACTTTTTCAGAATGTCTTGATGTATATGGAAATACATCATTCCAGAGTTTAGTGTGGACTGGAAGATTAACAAGTCTCCTAAATTTAATATGCTGCTGTCAAAAGAAATATGGGGCTTAAACCTGGTTAAACTCTCCTAACTCAGGTGCGTGTAGTGTTCATACCTTAAAATGTGTGAAACATTAGGATTATTCTCAATATGTCTTCAATGTTTATGTCTACTCTGCACATTTTTTCTAGCTTCTCAGGAGTTTAATATTAAAGCTGAATGTTTTATATTAAATAGCCTACCCTATATGTCTGTGCTGGACTGCTTAACTGCATTCTTCAAGATGATTTTCCAGATGTCTGTTGGAATATTTAGCTTCAAATTTTTTCTGCAGTTTAATTTCTTCAGACTGTGATTTTCTTTAAAAGCTGGTATGATTTTTCTGTATGAATTGTTAGGGGTAATCACTCATCCTATTTCACCATCTTGTGTGACACAAACTACAGCACCTTACTGGGTTTCATTCATTTAAGGGATACCTGATGAGGTATTTTGCAGTTCACACCAAACCAAAACAGGCTTATGATTTGGCCTTTACTAGACAGAAGTGTGTGTATATATATATATATATATATATATATATATATATATATATATATATATATATATATGTATATATATATAGAGAGAGAGAGGGGGGATAAGTAATTTAAGATGGTTTGCAATGTCCTAATTTTTTATGGCCCAGTGCTATAGTATCTCCCCATATTACAATAAAATAATGTTACAGATAATATTTATTATTTTCTTCAAACATTTATTTATATTTCCACCAAATTTAAGATTCTTTGTGCTAGCATAAATCATTTATCATATGACAGAAAAATAGTATTCGGCTAACCAGCGTATCTTTTGGGAAGGTGAATTTAAGCAGCACAGGTCAGATGGAAATACTGTCACCCCAACACGTTAGCCACATTGTGCCAGTTTATATTTTAGAAGAAACAGCTGCCTTATATTTCTGTCATTTAATTGTACTGCAGGTGCCTTAACTCATATTAACTGTACTACGTAAGACCTACAAAGCAGGCTGCAGAAAACCATGTATGAATCATACATTGAGAAGTTCATTTACTTGTATACAGAAAAAGCCACAACCCCATTGATTTAACACAAAATTAGGAACCTTTATGTTTGCCTGTTAAAATCTGGACCACAAACACATGTATGAGCATCTGATTGCATAAACATACACATACATGCATATATACACACACACACACACACACACATATATATATATATATATATATATATATATATATATGGATTCACTTTATAATCTCAAAATATTGAAATATTACAGCAAACAAACAAAACACACACAAACACAACAATACAAATAAATAAACTTACCCTACATCTAAGCTGGGGGCAAGCCCCCTGCACCCCTGCTACTTATATATACTAACTCAGAGGTCGCACCAAACAGAAAAAGACAGTAAACTCACCACTACACACTCTACAGTCCCCTCGCACACACACATCACAAATATACAAACACCACCACTTTCAACAATTAAACACTCACACTCTTACCTACCTATCCTAATCAACACGTACAACTTCCGAACACACTCACATACACTCAAATCCCTACCCAAAACCTTTAAAAAAATATTCACTTACCTGAATCTCCAACCATATCCACATACCAATCTGTAAATCAAGCACGCAGTACATCCCACATCACTTAGCACACCACCACAACCGCAAATTTGACATTTCCGGTAATCGTGGTTAAGGGATTTCGCTATTTCAGAAGTTCGGCTTTATAGTCTCAAGATACTGAAATTCGATATTTCAGTATTTCGAGATTATAAAGTGAAAAAAAAAAAAATATATATATATATATATATTTGGGTCTACGTTTCTTTGTCGAAATTTCATTGTTTAGAAAAAGAAAAGTAGAGGACCACTTAAGCAAAAGTGCACTTAAACAAAAGTGCACTTTCGCGAATAATGGTTCAACAAACCACTAAGAAACCCTGTGGCGCTGAAGCACACTACAGTAGGGAAAAGAGAATTTACCTGTTTCCCCACTGTAGTGCGATCTCAGAGTTAGTATATATAAGTAGCAGGGGGGGCTTGCCCCCCTGCAAAACACTGTTTTTTGTCATTTTTATCAGTTCATTGAACTTTCAAGTGCACTTTCGCGTAAGTGGTCCTCTACTTTTTTTTTTCGAAATAATGATATTTCGACAAAGAAAAGTATTTCCATGTATGTTTGTGTGTATATATATATATATATATATATATATGTATGGATCTAGGACGTTTGCTCAAGTGAGCAAACGTCCAAATCCATAATAACCGAACACACTTTAACGAAAGCGCTTTTATCGAAAAAGCTCTTTCGTTAAAGCGTGTTACAAAAAAAATAAAACGCTACATTTACATTTTACATATATATATATATATATATATATATATATATATATATGGGTCTACTTTGATTCACTGAAAACTCATTTCACTGAATTTCAGTTCACCCTCAAAAAATCGCTGAAAGCTCAAATCACTGAAAACTCATTTCACTGAATAACTTTTCACTGAATGTAAGTACTGTTGTGCAAATAAAATGTATATGCCCTTTTCCCCACTGTAGTGCGATCCTAGAGTTAGTATATATAGTTAGAAAGGTGTGGGGGGCCCAACCCCCCACGTTGGCGGGTGTAGGGGGTGTAGCCCCCACCTACTTAGCTTTTATATTTATGAATCTAATTTCACTGAAAGCTAACAATATAAAACCAAAAGTAGGAAGGCGGGCTATGCCCCCACACCCCCAATGTGGGGGGCTGTGCCTCGCAACTATATATACTATCTCCAGGATCGCACTACAGTGGGGAAAAGGGCATATACGTTTTATTTGCCCAACAGTACTTACATTCAGTGAAATGTGATTCAGTGAAATGAGTTTTCAGTGATTTGAACTTTTTCTGATTTGGTGTGTTTGTTCTGAAATTCAGTGAACATGAGTTTTCAGTGAATCAAAGTAGACCCATATATATATATATATATATATATATATATATATATATATATATATAAAGCCAAAGTGCTCTTGGTGGGAATTTAAAAGAACAAGATAATAACTTGCTTTTCCTACCTGTGATGTTTCTTTGTGTGCAGTCAGTAGTTTGGGCCAGAACAGAGATGACATGATATCTGCTTGTACCCCACCCTATCCTAGCTGTATGTGCCTCCTTCCTGTTTTGTCGCTCTATGTATCATTTGCATTGTCTAACCTATCGCATCACTATTTGTCTACCTTCTGTCTCTGTCCCTTCATTGACATGGCTTACTTACATTTAGATCTCATCTGATATTACTACACATGTTCTGTTTCCATGGTTTTCCTTTCAGTTGTACTCTAGTTGTGTCTGTTTCTCCCAAATGGACTGTTTTGCATTTCTTTGAACTGAATTCCCTTCATCGTATCTTCTGAAGTTTCTTACCTTCCTTTCTTCTCTTTCCAGTGAATTATTCCTGTTGCACAAAATCTTTCTCATATTGGCAAACAGGCACATGTGTTTCTTCTGTAAGGCCAATTATATAGACACTGGTAACGACCAACCCTAGTACTGCCACTATGTTACATCACTAGTCAAATAATTACCTTTCACTTGAATCAACTGCATTTCATGTCACACTCTTTGTTCCACTAAGTCTCTGTTTTATTCACTATCCTACTGAGTGGTACCATGTCAAATGTCTTCTTGAAGTCTAAGTAGGATATCTCCACATACCTTTTTTGTTCAGGTACTGCCCTAAAGAGTATAGTAAATGTTTTTCTCTTGTTTTTATATTTGTATCTTTTCTCTTTTATCCTGTTGTAGATTTGGGCTATTTTTGCTACTGACAAGTAACTGTCAAGCTCATCCTAGAAATTAGGTCAGCTGCTGAGTGAATCTTCCATGTCTGGTCCAGGTGACAATGGGGGTACTTGCATATTATATTCCTACTATGATTTGTGTGGGTTTTCTGCAGGACCCTGTTCTGGTCCAGCGTCATACTGTACAGTGTCATTGTAAATGATGTTTCAGGTACCACAATCTCCTTTGGTGCAGAAGGTTATGGGTTCTATTCCCAAACCAAGTACATGGACTGCTGATTCTGCAGAACAGCATATGAGGGTGCTGCAATCTGAGGGTGTTGTCCTTCAGATGAAACATTAAACTAAGGTCCATCTGCTTAGTTTGGTGGTAGCTCAGGTGGATGTAAATGATCCCACAGCATCTATCAAAAAGAGTAAGGGAAGTTCCTCAATGCCCTGCCCAAATTTCCCCTAGAAGTATAAAATATCGCCTCAGGTCTCACGCGAAAAAAGTCCACTAGCTTAGTGGGACTAACTCAATCAACAAAGTATTAATAAATAAATAGGTACAAACATGAGGATGACTGCAGATTACTGGTGTGTCCCCTTGTATACTTATGTAATATTTACTTTATGTATCTTAATGTATGTGCAGGGGCACACACTTGTCTGCTACCTGTCATACAACTAATGGGAACGTATAGGCTTGTGTATATTGTTCTCTTGTCTCCCACTGCAGCTATCATGGTTCGCTGCTGTGCCCTTTTTCTGTCGTCACGAGTAGATCATGATGCAAACCGTGTGAAGGTAGGAAAGACTTGCAGCCAGACACAGTTAGTTCCCCTTAATAGGGCTGACATGTTTCTAAAACAATTACCTTCCCATTATTTTTCTCCTCAGTGCAAATATGGATAACAGATTTGCTCCCTGGGAACCTTCACTACATCTCACCCATGCAGTGGTTGTGGCTGAGATTCATGAGGGAGGTGAGGTTGGGAGCACTTTTGCCAGAGAAGAACTTCTGGCTCTTCAGTGGGGAGAATTCCCTCTGTGTTGCCCAAGGAGGCCAGCTACAGATGGAGGAAGTGATGTAGGCTGTGGAGGAGTAAGCATTGTGTGATATATATGGTCTGTGGGGAGAGCATACTGGAATAAATAGCATATTCACCCCACCAGCTAGGCCCTAGCATCACGCCACCAGTGGATGGTGTGACCCATAGCACTGGCCACCCTGATCCATTATGTAGGGATTGATCCTGTAATGTCTGTTTGGGTCAGAACAGGGATGACATGACATCTGTTTGTACCCCACCCTATCCCAGCCATATGTGCCTCCTTCCTATTTTGTCACCCCCTGTATCATTTGCGTTGTCTAACCTACCGCATCACTATTTATCTACCTTCTGTCTCTGTCTCTTCAAAAGCTTTGCATAATACTGTGAGCACTTCCAATCCTGTTTATCTCTGCTGTAGTGTGATCACCTAACTGCCCCTGTACCCCATTGCCCTATCCTGTACCCTCTCACCCTTTCCCCTTCCCTTTTCACAGAAAATGGGGTTCTACCCATCCCAAAATGTTTTCCTGCAGCACCCATCCTGCACAGTCTTATATGTTGCCCTTAAGTATGACCCTGTGCTTGTTCTTCCTGTTTTCATACTTTTCTATATACCTCTTTCTTTCCTTTTTTATGTTTTCAACAAGTGTCCCATATATGGACAACCTAAGAGTGCAGCTCCCAGTAATGTATGGCTGTATACCTCAATGTGGTATTTGGTGCCATAGTGCTGAGGGGCAAGGCAACAAATGCAGTCCACTTGCTACAGGCACTGCTTTATACTGAGGTATAGCGATTTTAGTCCATGTTGTTTGTAATTGCAAGATTGTGGTATGTAGTGCACAGCTAGTCTGCAGATTCTTTTCTGTACATTTGTGCATGCATTCACTTCACTGCTTTATCAGCTTGTACCATTTCACTGCATGGTGAGGTCCTCCTGCATCCTTACTGCCTGGTTCATTTACGTACTCTGAAGCACTGTCCATAAGCAGTACATTTTCATTGCAATATTCATTGCCTTCTTGTGCTGTTCTACAGTGCAGCTTCAATATGCAAGGTTTGTACACTAGTGTAGTACGTCCCTATGAATCCTGGCCTTAGTACTGAAAATGCAGAATTCAAAGCAGGAGCTTCAGTGACAATGACTTATAGTATGCTCTGCGATCTTCTCGAGTTGGGTTCAGAATGCTTTAGCAGATGGCTAAAAATTACAAGGTAAAACTTTTGAGCATGTTAATTTTAAAATCTAAAACCTAAAACATGAACTTTTCATTTTGGATTTGATATTACTCATTTAGTTAAACACAATGCAACATAAGCTTGCTTAAAGCTGCAGACATGAGTAGCTTAATGTGGAGTCTAAAGTTTATTTTATTCCCTCCTTAGTAAACATTTCAGGCCATTCATGCTTTTTGTTCAGATGCTGCATAAAGTTTGGTACCTTATGCTGCGATCTGCATCCTTGGTAGTTAATTAGACAGCAGTACATGTATAATTTAGTATATCACCCCCAAAGTGGGGTACCTTTGGAACAGAGGATGATTTTGCAGGAGAGAAGATCAGAGTTGACAAGGAGCATGATGTAATTTATTCATGTTTGCTTGCGTGACTTGTATACTTGGCATGTTATATGTTTGTAATGAGATCTTCCTTCACAGAAGGTCAGGTGTGCTAATTACTCTGCATGCTAGTAAACTGGATGAATTAAAATGGAATTGTTTATTTGTTTTTTTCTTCTTCACTTTTTTAAACCAACTCTGACTTTTTTGTTTTTCATCATACAGCTGATCCTGTGGACGTGCTTCAGGCATTGGGTATCTACAATTTACCAGAAGGAGTAAAGAAGGTGACAGGTTTCTGCCCCACCAGGCGGTCTTCAGCTAGTCCAGATGTGGCATACAGGATATCCAGGGCTGCCCAGATTAGTGCTCCCACCAACCAAATCATCTCAGGTAATCCAGGGTGCACCTAGTAAAGTCATTTTCTTAGGAGGAGTAAGAAAATGGGTTTCTCTCTTTTTTTTAAAATATACCTGATCTGTATATATTAAATCGTATATATAAAATAATTCTATATATGTTTAGTGCAGTGTGACTTTAAGTTATGCCATGCTCTTTTTTTCAACTCAGTTGTGATGCGTTGCATAAACAATGCTTTTGTATAAGTATGTGAATCAAGAAACCGTGACTCAGTCAATGTCATTTTTGTTTTCCATAACTCATTCTTCACCTTGCATTGTTAGAAGTCAGTCCATAGGATTCAGAAAAATGCTCACCACTCTGATTACCCAATGCAAGTTGGTCAATTAGCACAATGGCAAGAAAATGTAATTCAGAGTTGGGTATAACAACAATGAGAAAGCCATCATTGTTGGCTTATTACCAAGTCTCTGAATTGAACATTAATACTATCAGACCTGATCCCTCTGGTGTTTCCCCTTGCAGCCCAAACAGAGACATCCCTCTACACAGACACACACATTGAAACACACACACACACACCCACACACACCCACACACACACACACACACACACACACACACACACACACACACACACACACACACACACACACACACACACATACACGCTCATACTCATCACCCTCATGTCTTCACTGAACTTACTTATCTGCAGCACTAGTTGTTCCATAGGAGTGTTTTCACTAGAGTAAAATCAGGAGTGGTATATATTTCCAAAGGAGTGCAGGTGATTAATTATCAGTAGCCAACTCCCCTGCACTTTTGCATTATTAGCATGTGGCTTTGCTCATGAGACCACTGTCTGCCCTGCGGTCCTTACAGGGGGGGGGGACTTGAGAGGTAGAGAGTGGTCTCTGAAATGGAATGATTTAGCTTGATGTGAAAATCTTCTGAGATAAAGCTTCTGCATCATGCTAAGCATTTATGAATTCCAGGGATTATTTCTGTAGCAGAAAATATGATCCCTTAAGATGCAACTCCCTTTTGTGTACTGACTTGCAGTAGGAGTTAAAAGGCAAATCATGGTGATCCAGAAGCTGTAATGTGTACTTTGGAATTTCTTGTAACTGATGGTGCTGTCAGATGACACAACAAGGAGACAGCGGAGACATTGTGATTCCTTTGCAATCCCTCTGACAGTTTATGCATTCTTCAGTATACTTATGTATGACAGGGACAAAATGAAGAATCCATGTGAACCACTTGATTTTACTTAATTTGTCACCCATGTAGAAAAAAGATGAATAGATTGTGTAGTCCCTCTTTTGTGCTTTGTCAAAAATGAATTATGTCTTATTTATCTAGAACTTTTTCACAATGTCACATTTTCTTTGCACTATACAACACTGTCCATGTTACAATATGTCTTTGATTTTCCTATTTAAAGTAATTACTGGACTCTCATTTATACAATCCTTTTCACTCCACTTCGTAGTCAGTAGCACATTCTGTTATGAGGGAAGCAACTGCTTGTTCCTAAGTTACCATAGAAACTGTATCATAGAAGCATACATGGATGGATAGGCCCACCCACACTATCCTTATCTTTGCCTATTACCTGTCATAAACAACCAACAATCACTACTGTCCTTATAATCATTAGAATTTCCTCATGTCAGCCTCATATAATCTTGAACTCTCCCTCTTATCCTGAACTCATTACCTCCGTGTGGTGGTTTAGCACGTTTAGCACTCTGTCCATGACAAATTGCTTCCTAACATTGTCCTTGATCTCATCCCATTTTCTGATTGTGGACCTGACATTTTTTGTCATTCTTCCCCTCAGATGACTTCCCTTGTAATTTTTATAGATGTCTCTTCATGTAGTTGACTGTTTCTGCCTTTCTCACTCCCATTTTCCCTTAATAATATAGAGGGTTATGTTTCCAATCCTAACCGTGTGTGTGTGTGTGTGTGTGTGTGTGTGTGTGTGTGTGTGTGTGTGTTTGACATGGATATCAAGAAATTCATCTCGAGACATAACAAAGTGAAGTTCTAGAGGTGAATCTTGACATCTTTTTCGAGAACACATAAGTAATATATGACTAGAGAGACTGATCATAATTCTTTGCAGTATATGAAGCTTTATATACTCCAGTTACTACATCTTACAAAAAAAACGCATACAATCTAAGTGTTTTAATGGCTTTCAAAGATGTAAAACACAGCACTGTCACCGGAAGCAGTGTTTCTCTGATAAACAAATGGTTTCAAAACTATTGAGATACTTAATTCTGATGCGTGTGCATATGCGTGTGCGTGTGTGTGTGCTTGTGCGTGTGCGTGTGTGTGTGTGTGTGTGTGTGTGTGTGTGTGTGTGAGAGAGAAAGAGAGAGAGAGACAGAAAAGTGTACAACAGCATTGAATGCTGTTCTGTGAAGCTATTTTACATTAGTGCACACCTCTCAAATTGTCCAGATTTTTGCAGAATGTCCAGATATTTCCCTCATATTTTTGATCTGTTCCTCATAAAATTTGTGTTTTTCTGACAAATGATTGGGAACTGAAGTCACTAAATAATGACACACATTAAAGTTTCAGACTTCATATCCTTCAGAAAATGCACACTTATACAAAACCTGTTAGATGCTTTCTAAGTTATAAGAGCAGTACTTAAGCTCTATCCTTTTTTTGGCCTTTGTCTCCCCATTATTCTTGGCTTTGTTCAGAGTTCTTGTGCTTAGAGGTTGAGAGATATGCTTTGGTGTGAGACTGGAGCTTAACAGTATTGAAATGTGCTTAATTAAACTTTATTAAGCACCTTTCCTACATCAGAAAAAATGCTTAACAAAGTTGTCGTTTTCCTAAATTTGGAGAATAATCTCTTTACTCAGTGCACTACATAAATATAGTATGTGGAATATGCTAATCGTGCTGCAAAAAGACTACCCTGTTCTTTACCTCTCTGACATCAAAGACAGACATAACAAGTTTTGTTGTGCATAATTTTCAGAGCTTTTATGGGTCTTATGTCGGGGCATAAACATCAACCACCACATAACAAAAGTGAGAAGTTAAACAGTTTTCAAAGCTGTAAAACCATCGATGGCGGCCACAGAAAAATGACTGAAGTATTTCAGATTTATATTTAGCACTGCTACACAGATAGTGGGCAGAAGCAAAGTGTTTCATGGCTTTCATAGGTGAAAAACACTTTGCACTCTTACACTTTTTTTCTGTAACTAGTAAAACATTAGAACAGCAGAAGCTCCATATACTGGGTCTCCCTAATCATAACTACTCATTATGGGTTCTTCATATGGATGTCAAGATTCACCTCTTGAGCATTGCTCTCCAGATGATTTTTGACATTCCTATCTCTAATGCATAACATAGTAAAAACTACAAAAAACCTAGCCACGCTAGAGTTTTCACTGTGTGATACCTTAAACCTCCTGTAATAGAGGCCCATGGGATATATGCAAATAACCCATTAAGGATATCAAGTGTTTCAGTTGTATGGCTTTTGAATGTCCATGACTTTTTACTTTATCATTTTAAGTCTTTATGGATACACTCAGGCCAGTGAAGCCAGCCAATTAGCTGTGGACATACATGTTTTGGCCTTCCTCCTAAGTGGACTGTTTGGCTATACTTTAGAAATACAGGGTCTTTAAACCAAGCTGATGTCCATAGCCATTAAGGTGTCTGCAAAATATCCCAACTAACATCCAAACCTAAAAGTAAAAAGGCATCTTCATAGTTCATAGGTTGGTACTAGGCTATCAGCCCTAGGGCCTATACAAGCCTAGCCATAACAATTCCCTGGCTATTTCTTCCCACACTATTTACTTCCCTGGAGCCCTGTCTAGCAGGGCGACTGACATGATCCATGGGGTGAATTTCCTTTCTCACATCCAATCGTCAAGGTTCCTTTCGAAGAGGGCCACTCTGCTTGACATGTATGGGCAGTCTATTCCAGAGTCTGGGGAGTCTCTGGGTCAGGAACCTATCCCTCCAGCATGTTTTGTTTATTGTGATGAGAAGGTTTAGATCCCTGGAGCATGTGGTTCTGAGGCATTGGGATTTCTTTAAGTGTAGCATGTCCAACAGCTCTGGGTTTGACATGACCTTGTATGTTAAGCAGAGATCGCCTCTGAGTAGACTATATGCGACAGAGTATAGCTGGAGTTTTTTAAGGCGGTCAGCGTAGGACATCTGCTTTAGGGCTGTGATTCTTTTAGTGAGGTATTTCTGTAGCCTTTCCAGTTGTTGCAGATGTCTTGGGAGGTACATACCAAATGGGGTGCTGTATTCTATAATGGGTCTAATGAGGGATGAGTACAGTAGGATAATGACCTCCTTTTTTCTGGATGAAAAGCCCTTAGTGATGAGATGTGCCACATAGAAGGATTTCCTGACTGTTGTGGTGATGTGGTTATCGAAGGCGAGACCACTGTCCACCTGTGTCCCTAAGTCTCTTATCACACTTTCGGTGATATGTGGTAATTCACGGGTACCTATGTGGTAATTCACGGGTACATGTTTTTTTCCCAAAGGGGATAACTATACATTTTTTGGCATTGAGCTTGAGCCCATGGCTCTGGCACCAAGCATCTGTTTCTGTAAGGCCCTTTTATAGAGTATCCACATCATTTGGGGATTCAATAATGGCTCCCAGTTTGCAGTCATCTGTGAACTTTATTAGCCAGAGGCCCTTAGTGTTGGCCTGTACTTCAGAGAAGTAGATGCCAAACAAGAGCGGTCCCAAGACTGAACCCTTGTCTGGAACTGGATTTGGAGTCGGCTACTTTTACAGTGTGGGTTCTGTCAGTAAGCCAGTTGGCAACCCATTGCGTGACGTAGGGATTAATGCCCAGCTTAGTAAGTTTATCTATGATTCCAGAGTGGGGGGATGGTGTCGAAGGCCTTGGCGAGGTCTAGATAGGCTGTGTGGACCACCTTACCCTTGTCCATGGCTCTGGAGACTGATTCGAAGAAGTCAATCAGGTTCAGGAGACAAGATCAGCCCTTCACGAACCCATACTGGGTGGGGTCCAGTGTTTGAAGGTTGCCAATGCCTTTGTTTATAAGTTCCATGATAATACGCTCCATGGCCTTGCAGATAAGGCTCGTCAGACTGATGGGACGGTAGTTTCCGGGATCCAAGGTGGATCCCCCTTGTGGAGTGGGATAACTGTAGCTCTGCGCCACTCAGTGGGCACGAAACCTGAGGTGAGGCTATGATTAAACATGACACTTAGGTGAGGTGCCAGTTCATATTGCAGTTCATGTAGTACACAGCCCAGGATGTCATCTGGTCCCATGGATGTTGTATTCTTAGCTTTGGAGAGTGCATTTTTTTACCTGTGTGGCCGTTATTATCAGAATTTGGCAGTCTTCCGGTATTGAGATGGGCTGTTTAGGGGGTGAGAGGGGGGTGAAGTTGGCACTGTATCGATCTGCCAGGATATTGGCAATATCCTTGGGATCAGTATATTTAATGCCATTCTGTTTTAGCTCAGAGCAGATCTGAGCATTGCCATTTAGATTCTTGACATAGTTATAGAATGCCTTGTGGTTGTCTTTGGAATCTTTGGCAATTTTATTTTCGTAACTAGCTTTGGAGGATTTTATGAGAGATCTCAGTTTCTTACTGAGGCTGGTAAGGGAGTTTTTTGCATCCTGGGATTTTCCTCTTTTCTGCAACAGTTTCTTCCTTTTGTTGTAAAGTTTGTTTATGGCATGGGACCACCAGATTGGCTTCCTTTTTTTGGAGGAGAGCATCTTGGTTCTATTTGGGATGGCACGATTCATGCATGAGTGGATGTGCTCGTACAGTGCCTTAGTGAAGGATTCAGCAGTTGAACTTTCAGTTCCCGTCTGCATGGGTTTCATGAAGTTTGTCACTTCTGACTTGAGTAGCATGAAGTTGGCTTTGGAGAAGTTTTTTATGGAGGTTTCCTCACTGGGGGATGGGGGTGGGATGTGGATGTTAAGGGTGATTAGCTTATGGTCAGACCTGACTAACGAGGGGGTGACCATAGGTGTGGAGCATCGATTTCCCTTGTTGGTAATGACCAGGTCTAGGATATTGGAGCCCCTGGTGGGACTATGGATTAGTTGATCCAGAGCGTTGGAATTTATGAATTCCAAGAACCGTTGGGCAAAGGTGTTGGTACATGAGTAGTTTTCCCAGTTAATGGCAGGGTAGTTAAAATCACCCAGTATTAGGGTGTTTGGTTCTATCTTAATATTTTCCAGTATGTTTAGAAAGGTGTAGTGAGAATCTTGGGGCATGGTGGGGAATCTGTAGCAAGCTACAATTTGGATTGCAGTCTTACCTAGTGTTAGTTGCACCTGGAGAATTTCAGATGCATTGTGTTGGGCAACTAGCCAGGTGGCGTGAATATCCTTGGTGAATATGGACACTCCTCCACCTTTAGTGTTTCGGTCCTGGTTTGGTGGCCGAAAAGTGTGGTAAGAGTTGTAGCCTGGTATTGCAGGGGTGCTCTCTGGAGCCTTGAACCAGGTCTCAGTTACTGCACAGATATCGATGTTCTCCATTTTTAGGAGTGCCTCGAGAGAGTGCATTTTGAGGTTTAGATTTCTAGCATTAAGTAGCATTACCTACAGATTTTGCATGCTTGTACCTGTTATGGTGGTGGTTTTGTCCTTTGAACTTTGCCTAAAAAAGGCACTATAGGGGTGGCAAGAGCCTTAGCCAGTAACCTGAATCCCAGGGGTGACAGGTGCAGACCATCTCTGGCAAAGCATCGTGGTCTGTCGATCATGTCGTCCCAGGCAGACAGATACTGGATCCCCTTTGAATGACACCAGAAGCTTAGCCAATTGTTGAAGTCAATCATTTTGTCCTTATATTGTGGTGTCATTCTGGGCGAAGGCAGGATGCTACTCAGGGCTAGGGTCATACCTGCCTGGGCCACATGATCCGAGAGCTCTTCCATGTCTCTTTTCATGTAGTCCAGGTAGTTACGTCTTAAGTCATTCACTCCAACATGGACAATGACAGAGTCATATTTGTACTTGTTGTGGAATGACTTGAGTGCATGCGTTATGTGGCGGATCTTGGCACCCGACAGGCAACTGATTGTAATTTTCTCCTTGTTTAACCTGGTGAGTGGGACATCAGTGTGCCGGACTATAGAGTCACCTATGACTAAAGTGTTAGGTACGTTGTCTTGCCTTAGGGACTGTTGCTGGGTGGCACACTGGTGCTGTGAGCTATGTGACACTTTGGTTGTGATTGGTGTTTGCGTTTCAGCTTCAGAGGTCCTTGTTGCTTGGGCAGGTTACAGTTAAGGGCCTTCGCATATGTGGATTTAGTGTTGCTATATGTGGATGTTGTTGTTGTGGGTTTAGAAGGGCTATGTGTTGCTTGAGGTGTAGTGTGGGTGTTAACCTTTTCCTCTTGACTGTCTAGCACAATCTTGGGTGGAGAGAACTTTGCTTCCAGTTTGGCTATGTAAGTGCATCTCTCACAGGTTGTAGTGTTGGGTGGTAGGAGGAGAGGTTTGTCTGTGTACATGAGGCAATTGCTGCATTGCCCCAGTATGCCCAGATTCACCAGGTGGACAGGAGAAATCACCAGAAACTGACCCTTGGACATGCCTGCCTGATTTGGTGCTTTTTTTTTTGTAAAGTACAGGAGCTGTTTTACCTTACCTTAGCAAGGTACTTTGCAATTATAGGCTTAGTGCCTACAATTAATTTCTCCTTATTAACAAGGAGAGTTGAGTGCTTGTATCAGTTTAAAGCTTCCTAGTGCTTTCCAGCAGGTATTAGAGCAAGTGCTAGTCACAGGGATGCTTAAAGTTAAGATGAAAAAAATGCACACTGCAGTGTGCACTAGAGAAGTTAGATGTGAAAGTAGGTAACTTAAATTTTACCTGTTTAAAAAGTTAAGGTTTAGTGGAGAGTTACTATTTTTAAAACAGCAAGATGGATTGAAAGGGGTGGTCACTTTTGTATTCTGGTACTATGGAATACAGTAGGATGGTCACTACATTTAAATAGTTAAAGGGGAGTGATTTAAAAAATGATAATTTTGTGCTTACTCACACAAGCCAGTGAAAGCAGAGAGGAAATGAGATATATGGTCAAATTAACACAAG
Organism: Protopterus annectens; assembly: GCF_019279795.1. NCBI lineage: Eukaryota > Metazoa > Chordata > Ceratodontiformes > Protopteridae > Protopterus > Protopterus annectens. The sequence goes on along the minus strand of NC_056743.1, from coordinate 855,687,059 downwards.
AGGCAGGCAACTAGAAAGACAGTGGTATTTAGCAAGACAACTGTAACTGGGTGGGAGGATGGGGAAAAAATTCTGCCCGACTCAGAAGAGACAGTGCTGTGGTCTCTTTTGAAGTTTTAATATGCAGTTAAAGCAGAATGCAAGGAAAACACAAGGTAAAGAAAACAAACCACAGTATTCAAAATATAAAAAGGCAATAAAGTAATACAAAGTACAACAAATAAAAGCAAACTAACCTTTTCTTCACAGCAAAGTGTAGCAGAGTCTGGATGAGCCTTTCTGGTAAATCTATATTGAGGACACATAATAAAGAAGTATGATTGAAGATCTGATCATCATTTTTTGAAGTGCATGGAGCTTTATCTGCTCCATGTACTACTAGTTTCAGAAAAAAGAATCACTGAGTGTTTTGCTGGCTTTCAAAGCCATAAAGCCATTAGTGAGTGCTGTCAGTAAGACAGGGAAAGAGTTTGTTACGTTAGAAAAAGTCAGGGACATATCACTGGCAGAAACAAATTTGTTCGTTATTCTGCCTCTGTCATTTACTGGTCGGTTTACTGGTGTGCATATCCTAAATAACTTTGTTGCTGTCTTTCAGACTGCAGACATTGTCTTCGTGTCCTTACGGAAACAAGTTATCTACAACTGTACACAGTACTTAAGACAGGGCATTAACCACTACCTTCACAGAATGATAACGGGTCCCTATCAAATGATAGAAATCTCATTTGATAGAAATTCATTTCACTGACACCATAAGATAGAAAGCTCAAAACAGTGAAAACTCATTTGACTGAAACTCAAAACACTGAAAATGCTATATGCCCTTTTCCCCATGGTAGTGCGATCCTGGAGTTAGTATATATAGTTGGGGGGCATAGCCCTCCAAATAGTTTATGTAAATATTGTTTTCTCCAAACAGTTATTCATTGTAGTTATAAGTATCCATGTGTAGGGTTTAAAATGTATGAAGTATGTGGGGGGTACGCCCCCCACACACCCCTAACTATATATACTAACTCCTGGATCGCATCACTGTAGGAAAAAGGGCATATAGCATTTTCAGTGTTTTGAGTTTCAGTCAAATGAGTTTCAGTGTTTTGAACTTTCTATGTTTTGGTTTCAGCCAAATGATTTTCCATCAAATGAGTTTACTATCATTTGATAGGGACTCATTTTTACATTGTTTCCCAACAATAGTGTAGCTTGTGAACCAAAGAAACATGCATGTCTCACTGTCTGGTGGTCCTGTTAACACAGATGCTTTCTAAGAAATGGTAGTATAAAGGGTTATACAGCATATAAATATGTCCTGCAGTAAGGATAATGGGTTAAGATGAACTGTATACCCCTGACCACAAATGACCTTGCCTTAAGAAACAAATTGGGACTGCTGCTGGGACTCTTAAAGACAGAACTGATCATTTGGAAATATAGAAGCCACGTTTGTATGTTACAGTTAAGAATATATGAGGAATAATCAGATTTCTAGTTACAAATTGTATTAATGATATACAGATCCAGCCATTATTAAACAGAATGAGACATGGTGTTGTTAACTGATTTAAAAGCTTCTGCTCAGTTGTGGACCACATGGTAAGGAAACATCCCTCAGAGTATGTCATTCTGTTCTTCTAAGTATGTGATATACTGTCATTTTAATGTTTCTCATTCAAATGTGCAGATATGCTTTCTACTTGCATTCTTTTTAGGATTCTTCTCTTCTGTTTCTTCTCTGCAGGAAAGTTCCCAGAAGATTTCTCTATCATGGCCCTAGTAAAGGCCAATGCTGGAGTCCAGGCATTTCTTCTCTCCATCTATAACGAACAGGGTGTTCAGCAGCTGGGTGTGGAGTTGGGACGATCACCTGTCTTCTTATATGAAGATCACAACAAAAAGCCTCCCCCTGAGAATTACCCACAGTTTGGAGGCATCAACCTGGCAGATGGCAAGTCAGTACACAAACAAACCTTGTCTGTACTAATGTATAGCTTTGTCTCTATTTATTGCTACCCTTTCTGACCTTAATTCTGTTTTTCTCATTGTCTACATTCATACTTGCGCAGTACTTAAGAACTGACCATTGCAGTAATATTAACATAATAAATAGAGGTGGAATAACTAAGGATTTTAAGGGAAGTGTTTATTAGCTGTGATTATACCAATATTTTCATTTCTCACTAAAGGCAATTCCTGAAGACTCTTCAGCTTCTGCTTGTTTTTATTTAAAAGAAGTACTGTATCCTCCATTCTTCTATTCGTGTTATTTATATTTTCAGTTCTCAAGCCTAAGATCTGTGGGCCTTCTAGAAGCTTGATTCCTGTAACCCCTTTAACCTCTTGTTGATATTTATGTATCAGAATTATTTCTGAAGGAAGTTAGTGACTGGATTCTTCTGAGTATAACTAAAGATTGTGAATTATCCTCTTTCTCGGTGTCTTGGTTAGCACTGAGCAGTTGTTTTATAACATAACTTATAAAAAGCTGACTCTGGCTAACAGAGAAGTACCATATTACTGAAAAGAGTAATAGCTAATATGCTCTGCAGTCACAAAGTACTGCACAGAGACCAGTTTAACGGTTAAGGTCTTCACCTTCCATGTACAAGATGTAAGGTTTGATCCTGACCTCTGGCCAATACCTGCTTGGAGTTTGCATGTTCTCCCCGTGTCTCTGTCGGGTTCTTACCACCTCAGAAAAATATGCTGAGTGTTTCCATCTCAAACTCACCAATGAACAGAGGTGTGGGCAGCAGCACAGACTCTACATGTAGATGCCCTATAGGGAAGAGTTTTTATTTATTTATTTAACATTTGTTTACCGGGAAAGTCTGACTTAGAACGAAGCCAATTTTCAGTGGAGGTCGGGGGAGAAGGACTCCAGATGCATGTCTTTTGTAATGTGCGAGGAAACCAGGGCACCTGGAGGAAACCCACACGAACACAGGGAGGACATGCAGACTCCCCACAGAAGGCACCCCAGCGAAGAATTGAACAGGAGAACCTCTTGTTGTGAGGCGACAACGCTACCACTGCGCCATCCAGACACATTTCCCTCTGTGCAGGCCAACCACTCAGTATCCTCAAGATAGGAGAACACAGATCACAGACTGCACGCTGTGCAGAGTTAGCCACTTGATGGTGTAAACTATGGCTCTAGGTAATTTGGTTATGTTGACTAATGTCACCAATATGGGCACTGGTAGTTACTGATGATAAGTGGGTTGAGGACCTGGCCTACTCTTTCGTACTCCAGGGACCCATGCTAATGGTGGGAGAGGTGTGGCCAGTGTGTGCCTGCCATAAAGCCCAGCAGCCCTGGGTCAATAAGCTACTGGCTGTGTTGAGCAAAAGCTGGACGTAAACCCTATCAACATGCCAAACATAAACTGAGACTTGCTACACTTATTTTAGGTTCGCTAAGAGGACGTAGCTTGGAAGTGGACGACATGATGATACAGATGAGGCTCCTGTATCCAAGATACAAGCCACTTGGCTTGGGATCAAGAATCTACTACTCAAGAGAAGGATAGGCTAGAAATGTTGTGGAAATTGTGGTGAGAGAGAGGCTTCAGAAGGCAGTGAGGGATATCATCAGAATTAGTGACATCTCATGGCAATCAGACTCCAGTGTAATGGTAGGGCAGTATTCATAATCTCAGCCTATGCCCCACAGCAGGGTACGAGAAGAGTGCATTCAGACAGCAGTTGCAGGGCCTGCTAGTTGGGTGACTTGAATGCACATATCAGGACAGTCAGAACAGGATATGAAGACTGCCTGAGTCCACATGGTTAGGACAAAAGGAATAAAGAAGACGAGGCCATTCTAGACTTCTGTCTAGCAAATTACTTGATAGTAGCCAACACATGGTTCAGAATGAGAGATAGTCAGATCACATACAAGAGTCTCCAATATGCAACTCAGGTAGACTTCCTCCTAGTAAAGAAAGGGCATTGAGATAGAATCAGTGACTACATAGTCATCCCCAGTGAACCACTGGTTGCCAGAATAAGCTGCAAGCAGTGGTCAGAGAAGGCTCTAAGGTCAACAGAGACCAGGCTGAAGGCCTGGAAGTTGACTGGAAAGAAAGTACAACAGTTCAATGGGGTCTAGTACCCCAAGAAGAGGAGAAAATAGGTGGAGTTGAAGAAGAATGGTAGCACCTCAAAATAGCAAGTGTGAGGACCACAGAACTGATGACTCCACCATAATATCCATAGCTGATAACCCAACTGACCTTCAAACCCTCACACAAACATCTTTCAACCTTACAGAAACCTGGCTAACTGGACATCAGCTCACACTCAACCCCCAAAAAACAAAACTCCTACTCTTTCTCCCAAAATCACTCAACCCTCTTAAATCTTCTTTCTCCATGTCTTCTCTCAACAATACCCTGATAGCTCCAGATAACCAAAGTAATCTCCTTGGAGTAATCATAGATGACCAGCTAAAATTTGATCTTCACATTCACCACTGCATTAACAAAATCCATCAAAAGCTTGGCCTCCTTTACAGAAACAAAAAAATTCCTCACCTCTGAGTCTAGGATAACACTAGCTAACGCCTACCTCCTTCCAAATCTATTCTATAGCTCACAAATCTTTACTAACATTCAGACTACTCTACTCTCCAAACTTGAATCCACCTACAACAAAGTGGCCAGATATGCTGCTGGCTTGCCTGCCAAAACGCATCACTGTCTAGGCCTCAAGCCACTTAACTGGCTTGAGTTTCATAACTACCTCAAACTTACCCAACTTCTTATTATTCACTCCATCATCAATAAACCCTCCTCCTGTCCTGTCCAAGTATTACCTCACTTGTCTCACTGTATACCCCCTCCAGACCTCTTAGGAGCTCTGATCAATGCCTATTGCAAATTTAAAACCTAATAAATCTGTATGACACATCGTATACAGCTACTCTCCTACTCTCTCTTTTTAGCTTTTCTTCTTGGGTCACCACTGAAAATGGGCCACCAGGCTCAGTTGGACCAACCCGGATAACAAATGTCAAATAAATAAATAAATGTGGCTGAGCCAGGTATGGAAATAAGGTGCATAAGGAAAATTGGTAGTGTAATACAGAAATCCAGGAAGCCATCAAAAGAAAGGAGTGCAGGAAAAAGTGGAAGATAGAAAAGACCAATCAGGCTAGGAAGGAATACTGGTTGGCTAACAAGGAAGCTAAGAAAGGAGTTGCAGTAGCAAAGAACAAGGTATCAGTGGCACTCTACCAGCTTCTGGAAAGTGACTCAGTAGGTAACACAAAGAAGCTATATCAGGTCACAAGGCAAAGAGAGAAAGATAAAGAGGATAGTCAGACACCCTTCATAAGGGATGTCAGCAACAACCTGCTCACCAGTCCACAGCACATTAAAAGCAAATGGAAGGAGTATTTCCAGCAGCTTCTGAATGAAGAACCCCCCACAAAAGCTGTACTGCCCCAGAAATAGGATGAAACTAAGCACAGATAAGACAGTAGTAATGGCAGCAAACTAGGAAAATCAGAAGCTGACAACTGAGATAGAAGGGAAGATAGATAGTGAAACAGGTAAATAGCTTCAAGTATCTGGGAGGGGTGGTTGAGGAGAAGGGAAGTCTGAATGAAGAGGTCAAAGCTAGAATCAGAGGGGCTGCAACCAACTGGCATAGAATATCAGGTGTAGTTTATGACAGAAGAATGCCAAAGAAACTGAAAAGTAAGGTGTACAAAACAGTACTGCGACCAGTACTGCTGTATGGTACAGAAATCTGGGCTGTAAAGGCAGAGCACATGAGAAAGCTAGATGGAAATGAAGTGCTTGAGAAGGGTGGGTGGTAGGATGCACACTGTGGAACAGAGGAAGAAATGAGGACATAAGAGCAGAAGCAAAGTAGCTCCAATTGCAGAAAAGATCAAAGAGAACAGATTACAGTGGTTCGGACATGTGCAGAAAAGCAGAAGAGAATCTGGTGAAGAAGATTTGGGACAGACAGGAAGAAGGTAAGAGGAAATGAGTATGTCCAACAAAGAGGTGGATGGATTGTGTGAAATAAGATCTGCAAAAATCAGGCATGTATGTGGCATTGAATCAAGGGAGATGGCGACAGTTAACACGATACCCTGACCCCGTGTAGAAAATGGGAAAAAGGGGGCTGATTATGATGATGAGATATTTCTCAAGCAGTGAGACTATTCAGAAAAAAAAGTAAATAACTAAACACAATATTCTGAGGACTAGATTGATTTTGATAACTATGAACAAAAGCAGCATAAGCACTTTTGTCTCATTGAGAGAGAGACTTCATCAGACTGTTAACAGTTAAAGTCACACCACTTAAAACCCAGTTCATGTGAAGCAGAGACCTCTATGACAGTGTTCAAAAGGAATCTGTACAAATGGATGGGGCACCGTAAATTATTACCAGGGATAGCACCTACAACTCTCCTGGAAATGGGCAGTCATTACTAAATACAATACTGGATATTGACTAGAGTATCTGTGATATTACATTGGGATGAAATGGCTAGGCTTGAAATGTCATCCAGGTCAATAGCCTGGTAACCTTTTATAATTCTATTATAAAATCATCCAATCTAAGCTAAATAGAATAAGCTAATAAAACGTGCCAGCTGTACTCTTTAAACTCAAGGTCATTAATAATATTCCAATACTTTACATCAGTCTCAGCCTTATCAATACATAAAATAAAAAAACATTCTAAATTTGATACATCTTTTAGGATGTTTAAATAATGCAGATTTATACTTTATTGAGTGGCATGATTATAATCATATACACCCAGTGTTCAAACTTCTCATTTTCTGTACAACATAAAAAGCATCACAACTAAGGCATCCTGCAACATAATACACATATTTTTGATTTACAACTAAATCACCTGGGGGTTTGTTAAGATCTCTGTTTTCATAATAAAAAGCACCAATCCTGGATGGAATGATTTTGTTATTTTGTTAACTTTACAGAAGTCCTGAAGAGAAGACCATTGGAGCACTGATATAATGTTATAGCTGTTTGTACCATTATTATTATTATTTTATTACAGTAGGTCATATGATGGTTTTAAGTATTCAAGTAGTGTGCTTTTAATTGTTAACTGCTCTGGCAAAGTCTTTTTGAAATGAAAGTGCGTACTTTGGTTTTGCTACTTTAGCCATTATTTATTAAACTTGTTTTAGCCCTCACATTCAATGTGTTTTTATTTTATTTTTATTACATGGACTCATTGCCAGTCGGTGAGGACTTTTGTGCTTAATTCACTGTTCAGAAACAGCCACCAAATAGAAGTAATAGTGCATAACCACATAAGCAACCACTATCATGATTGTTGGTAACATGGCATACCCCTGTTTGTTGGAGTTGACATTTTTATAAATTATGAAAAAGGAAAATTACTAGCTGCTTACCTGGATACATGGAAGCAGTTTTTGTGCAATTTGTATTACATAATAGATCAGGAAATACTGGAAGGCATAGGACTCCTTTACTAAATGGTAAATAGTGTGCTGTTTTGCCATCTAGTGGTAAAGTCCATAACTATGAAGTGATGATATTTATACATAGTAGTACAATCTAGATAGTTTTTATTTGGTTTGCTTACTGCTGTAGGTTAAAATGTACTGTCATTTTTTTGTCTGTGGAATTCCCCAGTGCATTCTGAATGTTTTGTGTGTGTCGGGGCAGCATATTGGTCACTTACGTTGCAGAGCAGGATATTTGTGTGTATCAGCATAAGGAAACATTGCATTCCTGTGGCTCTTTGAAGGGATGAGGTGGGGTGGTAATTCAGCTTCTATGGCGAATACTACCTTACTTAAAAAATATATGGTCATAACTATGGTTGCTTTCAGCATTTATAATTACATTTTTCACATTATTGTTTTATGATGTTTCTACTTAGAGTTAAAAATTAAGTATGTTTATATGTGTACTGGGAGGTGTTTTTGCATGCCAAATACAGACTCTGCCTTTGACATGCGGGCAGATTTGGTCCCAAATTCAAGGGCTTAAGAAGTATTCTGACCTCTGACAGTGGTGACACTGAGTCCACAGTGCATCTGTCTAAAAGTAATCCTGCTTCCTGACAGTGGCATCTGGAGCAGTCCTCTGGGACGATCGTTCGCTGTGACAGTGCCATTGACTTATTTTAATAGTGTAAATGTGGACCACTTTCAGTCATGATTGTAAATGGCACTTTTGGTACAGCTGAATAGTAGAACAGTTATCTGAGAGCATTATTCATCCCTGACAGTAACGTAGTACGGTAGCATCATTCGGACTTAGGTCAGTGCAACTGTTGCAGGGTCGGTGGCATTTTTCCAACAGCTTTGACAATATGTGCAAACTAGACCAGTGAATGGAGATTAGGAAATTTACACTGGGTCTGACACCCATATCCCTTATGGATAGAGGTAGCTTATAAATGCCTGGGCCTGAATGTCCTATTTGGATACAGGATGTCATTAATCTTTCAGGAAAATTTGGCTAGTCTTAGAAAGGACCCTCAGGTCATTAGCCTAGCAACAATCTATAAATCTATGAATGTAGAAATCTGGCATCTGTCTTAACAGCTGTGCTGTTTCCTGAATGGTAACGGGCAGTGTTGTTTCACCATTCTGGTGTACCTCTGTGCCATTTATGAAGGGGGCACAACATCTGTCTGGCAGCTTATTCTCTTCTCTACTTATGACAAGTAGTGTTTTTTCACCACCACCAATGATAGTGACACTAATGAATGTACAGGGCATCAGCTTGTCATCTGTGCTATTCGCTGTTGGCGTGTAAAGTCCAATGGCAGTAGTTAGGCACAGAACAACAATTTTAATAAGCAGGCAGGGCATGCATTGATCTGAGTTTGCGCTTATTTGCATGTGCCATGCTGTGGTACCACTCTGACCTATAACCAAATCATTGACGATAGACAAGGCATCTGTATTCTAACTGTGCTACTCCCTGTGGTCTGAATATAATGATATGACATCTCTGTGACTTTTAGTGGTTCTACTGATAAGGGGGGAAAACGTGTATTTCTAGCATATGAGCTATTTCTGGTGGTGGGCTTTTGTACTGCAGAAGCATTATGACTTCCAACCATGCCACCACAGAGAAGTGAAGCATCTGAATGAGATGTGACCTCATCCTTGTTAGTAACATATTGTGCTCTGGCACACTGGCTGGGGTAATCCATGTATCTGATACCTTTGATACTCATAGATAATAATGTGGTAGCCATGATATTAATACGGGACAGGTATCTGTGTGAAAGCTGTCCTACTGCTTTGGTACTATTCTGAACTGTAAGTGCATTTAATATGAGGGGCAGATTAGCGGTGTTATGCCTGATGATGTTACATAATGAATAAAAGTGAGACTGTTGTTGCAAACAGTAGTGCCAGTGATGAGAAACAAGGCATCAGTGTGAGAGCTGTTTTACTCCCTATTGGAAATAATGCTGTGGTACCCTTCAGGCCTACAGCATTGTCACTGACAAGATGCACAGAATACACCTGATACTACTGCTGTTGTAATATTGATGGCTTGTAGTAATCTAATCCCCATCTGACCTAGAACAATGTCAAATAGAAAGGGCAGATATTTGACTGACAGCGACTGTGCACCTCATAAGAGCAGCTGGTACTTTAGCAAGCATCAGAGAATTTTTCAGATAGCTGTGGAGTTCTGTGATGGCAGCATGAATTACTGTGTAACATTCTGATAAGCAGTAATGCTGATGATAAGCAGACAGGAAGCATATTTACAGCATTGTTACTCCCTGATAGTAACACATACTATTAAAGTACTGTTCTGCACCTTTACCAGTGTTATTTATGATGGCAGAGAGTATCTTTTTCACAGCTCTGCTACTCTCCAATTACAGCTTATAATACTCTGCCACCATTCTGACATATGATAGTGGCACTAATAAAGGGGGCACATTTGTTCTAGACATGCTGCTCTGTGACAGGTCATGTTGTGCTGTGGCACTCATGTTTTGAATGTGTCATTAATTACAGTGCAGAGCTTCTTTATGGTACCTGTGATAACACCCTGATGACATTTTGGTTGATAGTGACAGAAATTAGGGGCACAGCATCTGTGTGATAGTTGTGCTACTCTCCAGACTTCATTGTACCATTCTAAGAAACTGTAGTGCTGTTAAAGAGAAAATATCTATATTTGGGTAGGCTGAGTGCAGTGTTCATATAGACCTGTTTTCATAATTACAGAAATTGTGCCTGTGGTTTACAAAAGATGGAGGAGAATATGCAACTGCCAATGTCTAACATGCTGATTCCAGAGGACTGGTCCTGGGGGATTTGCACATCCCCACTGTCACTGCCAAAGGCTGTGTGGTCAGTCGGGTGGAAATAACCGAAGGGGCTTCTAGGGAGAGCAGAATTTAAACACTGTTGAGACATCTCCCATCAAGGCAAACTCAGAGATGGTTTGTGTAATAAACCATCCTTCAGTCTGCCTTTGTGGGCTGCAGTAAAACTGCTGTGTTGATTGATTAGCAGTACTTCTGGCTCTCATACAGAAGCCATGTTTCTTTTAGCCTTAGAAACATCGCTTTCATGATTGGCCAGTTACATTCTGATCACTTCCACTTCTCAACAAGTTTGAATATGCTGCAGTTTAGTCAGCACAAATTAACACTTTAACTGGAAAAAGTGTAGGTTTGGGATGGTTGGTGGGCCACCCTGCTCAAGAGCATTTAAGTAAAATGAGTTTACCTGTGCATGTACTCAAAACCAATACCAAAACAGTCATCTGTTTATTTCTGCCATCTAGTGGAAGAATATAAATCATCTGTTTTGCAATCAAGATGCTTAGCATTAAAGTTTTAAATGTTAAATAAAACTATGACTCCATCATTGTTGGATCAGCCAATTCACGCACATCGATATATACCGGTCTTCAAAAAGTAGCAGTATAATGTTTTAAATTAAACAGCAGAAATTTACGTAGAGCAGCAACATGCAGTTGTGAAAGTTGTTGGAAAAATACAGTATACAGGTCAAATCTTTTTATAACGAACACCGAAGTAACATTTTCAGAATAAGGAACATTTTTTGTTGGACTGAACAAATGTTCATACAACATCACGTATAAAGAATTTTGTTTTAACAAAATGAAATTTCAGTATAATAAACCTTTATTCATCCAGAAATGTCTACCGAAGATAATAATACGATGGAAAAAATACTTAATGCCGCATCTACAGTTTTGCCACAAGTTCATAGGTTCATAGGTGTTTACTAGGCTAACGACCACAAGGGCCTTTTTAAGCCTAGCCATGCATCCCAAATCTTTGACGAGTTTTGATACCCTTGATAAGTGTAAGCATGGGCCTGGGAGATGAACCATTTACAGGTTACCTGTTTCATAGGTTCATAGGTTCATAGGTTTATACTAGGCTATCTGCCCTAAGGCATTTATAAGCCTAGCCCAAATTTTTGTGGCTTACGCCACCCCTTATATGAAAAAATACTGTGCCCATTAGTTTGTTGTGCCTCTGTCCAGCAGTGACACAGAGATGATTCCCGGGATAAACCTACGATCTCCCATCCACAGGTCAAGATTTCTCTTGAACAGAGCCAGCGAGGTGCTCTGCCTCACATGGACCGGGATTTTATTCCACAGCATAGGGAGTCTCTGAGTGATAAATCTATCCCTCCAGCATGTCCTATTTATATCCGTGCTAAGGTTTAAGTCGCTTGCTCTAGTGGTTTTGGTGGATTTGGATTTTTTGAGGTGGAGCATGTCCATTAATTCCGGGTTGGACATGGCCTTGTGTGTCAGGCACATGTCACCTCTGAGCAGACGGTATGCAACTGAATAGAGCTGGAGTTTCTTCAATCTGGAAGCATATGACAGATTTTGGATTCCCTTTATCCTTTTGGTGAGGAACTTTTGGGGTCTCTCCAATTGCTGCAGATGTCGGGTGCGATACATCCCGAATGGGGCATTGTACTCGATCATTGGTCTGATAAGTGAAGAGTACAGGGGAACAATGACCTCACTAGATCTGGATGTGAATCCCTTCATGATCAGGTGGGCAATGTAGAAGGTCTTTCTAACCACTTTAGCAACGTGAGTGTCAAAAGAAAGGCCACTGTCTTGCATCAAAGACATAGGTGCCAAGTCCCAGGAACCATACAATAGGCTGCCTCTTTCTTGTTAGACAAAAAAAAAGAGACAAGGTCTGTTGCATAATTTCCAATCGCGGGTAGTCTCAGCGAGGCTTGGTGAGAGTGTAGGCGTGACATCATGCAGTATAGCCGAATTCTGAGTCAGTGCGCCAGCAAACGTCTGCATGGGTAGTTGTTTAACATGTGTCGGTGCACAGTTATAAAAAATAGTACAGTGCTATTAGAATTTCATTGCACTTCTCAAACTTTTATTTGTGATGAACAAAAAAAAGTGAGAAACAGCATCAGTTTATGCTGAAAGAAAAATTAACCATCCTAAAAAAAGTTGATTCCGAATGAAAAAAAAATTACGTGGCGAGAGCATTCAGAATCATGCCTTCAATGCTGTCAACAATTTTGAAAGAACTGAAAAAATAGAAGACAAAATTAAAGAGTGGGCATTGGAACTTCAACGAAAAAAAAATCAGAAGTGCATTATATGACAACATCTACAAACTACATTTTCATGGCTGCAAGATGTGAGAGCATGGAGTATCCCAATTAGTGGACTAGTAATACAGGAAAAGGCTTTAGAATTCACGAAACTGCTGAAAATTGATACATTTCAAGCGAGTGTTGGATGGCTTAACAAGTTTAAAGAACACTACACAGTAACTTTCAGGGTTATTTGTGGAGAAGAAGACAGTACACCACAGGAACAAGTTATGGAATGGCGTGCTGGTGAAATACAGTAAATACAATAGTAATGACATTTTCAATGCAGACAAGACTGGGTTATTTTATCAATTACTTCCACATCGTACCCTAACTGTTAAAGGAGATCCATGCAAAGAAGGGAAGAAATCAAAACTTTGTTTAATATTCTTGTTTTGCTGCAGTGCATCTGGTACAGAAAAGCTGAAACCATTGGTTATCAGAAGATATGTGAATCCACAAGGTTTTAAGACTGTACAATTACTTCCCTGTAATTATCAAGCAAACCAACGAGCTTGGAAGTCACAAGGAATATTTAATGAATGGCTGAAGAATTTGGAAACACAAATGAGAAGGCGAAGAAGAAAAATTCTGATTTTGATTGATAAATGTTCGGCGCATAAATTAACATGCAATTTAGAACACATTAGAATTGAATTTACCACCAAACTGTACAGCAGTCCTACAACCTTTGGATCTCGGCATTTTTGTTTTGCTGTAAAAATGCATTACAGGAGTCAACTTATTAAAAAAATATTGTTGAACCTAGTTTCAGAAGACAATAAAAAATATATCAAAGAAGCTTGTAATATGGTTTGTACAGCTTGGTCGTCAGTACAAGCACCAACAATCATTAAATGTTGGAAGAAGGCCTTGATTATTGAAGTCAGTGATGAGATCCAGATGACTGGAACAGATCCAGGTGAAGAAGTGGAAAATGAAGTCAGAGAAATGAGGAGCTCCGTAGTTGCTGATGGTGCAAATTATGAGGAGTACATTGAGGCAGATAATGCTTTAATGATCACAAGCAACCTAACCGGTCAGGACATCATTGACAATTTACAGTCATCTGTATCGAACATCTTAACTCTGGAAAGCGAGGAAAAAGATGAAAATAATATGCCACCTCTTACAAAAGTTTTCTTTTCTGAAACAATTGATGGACTAAAAAAGATTTGAGAATATTTATCGTGCAGTACTGATGTCCAGGAAAGTGTTTTTAAAAAATTATATGATGTAGATAATTTGATCATGATTACTGCTAAAAAAATTCTGTGCAGTCAAAAATTACTTCATTTTTTTGAAAAAAAATAATTTTCTGTAAACATATTTCTATAAAAAAGTTACATCTAACATCTTATTAACATCTCACTGTCAAAGTTTAAGAAGCACAGTTTTTTTTGTGTTTTTTTTTCCCCAGTTCATTATAATGAAATTTCAGTATAACAAAATTGTTTTTATGGTCCCATGAATTTCATTATAACGGGATTCGACATGTGTATTATGCTAAAAATAAAACTAATGTTACCTAATACTGAGAGAAATTGTATTTTGATTTATTAGACAGTGACTATTGCCTAGTGGTGAATTCTGCAAATGAGATGGAAGTTAGTAAAAGCAGCCATGTTGTGTCTGAAGTGGAGAGAACAGGCTGCTGATATGCATTTTATCAGTGTAACTTCTGTGGATGATCGTTCAGCCATTAAGTATAAGATAACTTACATGCTAATGTTTGTTTAAACTGACTGTGAGAACAAGAGAACAGCTTTTTAAACAAGTGTGCCCATGATTTGATTTAGTGCCACATTCTGTGTATGCTCACTTAAGTGAAAAAGCTTCTATAGTTTCAATTCCCTCTTTCTCTTTATGTTTTATTTAACTACATTGTCTTTCACATACTGTTAGGTACAGATTGTTTCGTACTTCCACATGATGTCCCTTTTTATGCTTCCTCTGTTTTATGTGCCTTTACTGTTTATAAACACATAACCTGCGGTGGTGGTGCTGCGGTAGCGTTGTCGCCTCACAGTAAGACGCTGTCTGGTTCGATTCTCAGCTACAGCGTCTTCTGCGTGGAGACATGCGTGAATGGGCATACCTTCATTGAAGGTTGTGCTTCAGGCCTGGCAAGCCTGTACGTAAAAATCAACTGCCAATCATTAGCAGACCGGAGTTCCGCTGTGGCGACCCCTAACCGGGAAAAGCCGAAAGACACAAACTGTTTATAAACACAAATTGCACACAGTTCTTGCTGTTTTCTTTCTCTCTTTCTTCATGCCTATCTTATTCTCCTTTTTACTGCCAAGAAGGATAGATGAAAAAAAATGTGAACTCATCAGTAGCACACTGTATTCTGCATATGTAACACTAAAATGTTAAAGGACAGCGGTAGACTGAAAGACTTAATATGTTCTCTAATGTCCTTTCACAAGAGCTCTCTATCTTTTCTCCAAAGCGTGTAAACAGACATCTTTTGAGTTAATTTGAACTTTCTGGTAGGACATCACAGTTTGTATTGTGTCAACTGCCATCCTGCACAGCAAGCATGTGGGTTTGAATATATGGCAATGGCATTAACCTAAACAGCTGTCTGTCCTACTATGGCTCCATGTATTGCTGTTTCCCATGGCTACTTCCATTGCCTGGTATAGGGTGGGGATATGTTAGATCCCCTCCTGCCATCTGTTTCCAGGTTTGGACTGAGTGCTCTTTTGTTACATTTTCTAAGCTAGTCAGTGCTTTTACTGACCTTATCTATCTGCTTCTTGTTGTGGTAACCAGCACAGTTTGTAATCACTTGCCTGTGTATGAACTTTTAATGAATAACACAGCACTCCAGTTAGATGTAGGAGCTCAACAGGAAGTCAGTCACAAATATCTGACGTGGCATTTCCTTTAACTGTCATTTGTACCTCTGCTTCTAAATTATGATACCTGGTATGGTTGTAAGGCAGTGATGTGGTCTGTCATGAAGAGAAAGGTTATAGTCACAGTGGTCACTGTAATTGTATTAGGAGTCAGACTGAACAAAACATGGTTGAAATACTGATTTCTTCTAATTTCAACTCCAGTGTTTTTCTTTTCCAGTTTAAAGGCCATTAACTCTACATCTCTTTTTGTAACTGTGTCTGCTCTCCTTCTCCTTTTAATTGTTCTGTTGTGCTCTGTTCTTCCTGTCTGAATCCAATCCTTTTGTTTAAATTTGCCTTTTTCTTATAGCATTCCTCTGGTCTGTCCCTCTTTTGTCTTATTTCCTTTTTTAACACATTCCCTGCTTCTTATCCTGCTGCTTTTTTTATTGATACAGTGCACTTCAGCAATTTCCATACTAAGTTGTACTATTTTCATTTTATTCTGTGGTTTCCTGATATCTCTGTAGGGAATGCACACAAGTTTTTTTATATATATATATATATATATATATATATATATATATATATATATATACACACACACACACACACACACACACACACATATATATATATATATATATATATATATATATATATATATATATATATATATATATGGGTCCCATGAACTTTGTTGAACAGTACTTTGATCAACATCTGTTTAATTGACCCAATTTGGTTGACCAAACAGGGTCAAAAGGCAAACAAGATCAACAATCCATGGGTAGGGGAATAACCCTTTTTAACGGGGATTGTGCAATCTCAGGGTTAGAAAATATAATTAGCAGGGATTGTGAGGGATGCATGGGGGCATACCCACCCCAAACACAAAAAAAATGTTTTTTTTTTTTGTTTTGTTTTGTTTTTGTTAGGTTTGCATTCTCAGCGCAAGCATAGTAGCATATCAACATGTATAATGTCAATCAATTTGGGTCACTGTTATGCATGTCACAAAATTTGTATGTGATAGATTTAAATAGATCCTTATACACACACACACACACACACACACACACACACACACACACACACACACACACACACACACACACACACACACACACACACACACACACACACACAAACACACACATATTCTTCATAGGAATCCCCAGTAGTGTGCTCGCATGTAAGTTGCCCACTGCCCTCTAGGTGGTTTCATACTATTAGTGCATCCAAATGCCCCACCTGCCCACTAGGTGGCTCTATACTGTTAGCTTTAGGGTCTCTAAATCCCTTTACCTCTTCTTCATCAAATCCCCCTAACACAGTTCTTATTCATCTCTTTGTTATTGTTCTCTCTCACACTGTGGTCCCAGTATAACCATAGAAATATTTCCTTATATCACTCTGCTATAATTCCATTTATTTGTTTAAGCCTCTTACCTTCTTATATATCTCAACACACTTACCTACAGACTTCAGCATGCCACTGATTTTTCTCTTGATCTTCTTCTTCTTTTGGCTCTACCCGCTCCGTTTGCCCTGCAGGCTCACTCCGCTCCCCTACCCTGCCCCCAATTCTCACCCACCCCCAGATGTCCTACACTTATTATCACCTTGCCACTCCACCTCATCTGACACCAATCCCACTCATCAAAATCAATCAGCATTAACCAATCACTCACAGGACCTAGCCCTATTACTCCAACTCTCTCCAGTCTCTCTCTATATGCTAATTATAAATACCCCAACTCTATTTTAAACAAGTATTACTCAAATACCCCTACAATGCTTCCATATACTTTTAATGCATCTTTAAACTCAAAGTCTATTTACTGCCTAATACCCCCACTTATAATTCTCTATCTTCTCACAGCCTATGAATACCAACCCCTCCCTGGCACCCAGTACCCTAGAACCCAAACCAGTACTACTAATCAGCCACATCATTCTAACTAATCACTACCCCACCTCTCATCAAACTCTTCTAATGCAAAAACTCAACATCCCATTCATGCTTCATATATTAATCCTAGAACTAAATACTACCACAAACTCTTATTAAAACTCCAGAAACCTGCTATTAGATTACTACCTAACCTCATAGTGGATGGTGACATCCACCCTAATCCAGGTCCAACCCCACCTGTTACTATCAGCCCCACAGATAACACCCATACTACCCTACGAAACTCAAACAATGCCCCCAACTCACTCCTAGTGTGTCACCTAAACATTAGAAGTATAAACAAGAAAATTCACTACTTACATGCCCTCCTAGATGTCCACTCCCCTGATATACTATGCCTTACTGAGACCTAGCTCAAGCCTACTACCATTGATAATGAGATTATACCCCCAGGATAAAATATATTAAGACTTGATTGCATTTCTAAGAAAGGAGGGGGGGTAGCCATCTTGTATAAATCCACTCTGGAAGTATCCAGAACTAGTACCCCAAATGCCTTGTTTACTAACAATGCAGAAATACTCATCACGAAGGTCCAACTCAACAAACGCAAATCTAGAAACATTGCATGCATCTAAATTCCTCCAGGTGACAACACAGATACCTTGGAGGGTATCCTCCAATGGCTCTCCACTAACTGCCCCCAGGAAAAGTACAGTTTTGTACCTACCATAAATGTAGATGTCCGATAGGTATGCATCTGCAGTCATAACAAATGGGTTGTCCTGCCTCAGGCAGCCCTTCGGTCGGCCGGATTCCAAAGTCTGGGTCTGGCCTCGGCTGATGTCGCACTTCACCCGATGTCATAGCTCCTGGGGTATAAAGGCATCAGCCGACGCCATTTTCCTCAGTGTTTCTTGCCCCAGATGCCAGGTGCCCTCTAGGAAGGCTAAATTTGGATAAAAGTAGAAAATTCCAAACAGTAGAAAGCAAAAAGTATATATACATATATACATACAAACAAATACACCATAATAGATTCCCCCAGCTAGCTAAGAGAGGGTAAGTACCCTAGGAATACCACAGAGGGGAAGGAGGGTGGGTAATCCTGACTGCAGATGCATACCTATCAGACATCTACATTTATGGTAGGTACAAAACTGTACTATGTCCTTCAAGGATGCATCTGCAGTCATAACATATGGGTAGAATACCATAGCCAAACTGGGGGAGGAGGCACTAAGATAATGATGGTGTAGTTAAGATCCCTTGTAAAACTGCAGTTGCAAAACCTGCTTGGGATCTGGAGTATAAAGGAAGATTGTAATGCTTGGCAAATGTATGCACGGAGCTCCAAGTAGCAGCTTCTAAAATGTCTTTGGTAGCCACTCCTCGTAGGAAAGCTGTAGTGGTGGCTGTAGCTCTTGTGGAGTGAGGCCTGATATTTTCAGGAGTTGTCTTTCCATGAAAAGAGTAGCAGAATCGAATGAAATTTCCTATCCATTTTGAAATTGTCTGTTTGGAAATTGCTTTTCCTTGCACTCCTGTTGCATATGCTACCAGAAGCTGGTCAGTTTTTCTGCTGGTCTTAGTTCTGTCCAGATAGTAGCGCAGTTGTCTGTGTACATCCAAGGTGTGCAGTAGTTTTCCCCCCCTGTTCTGTGGGTTAGGGAAGAACGTAGGTAAATGAATAGCTTGGTTCAAGGATACCCTGGATACCACCTTTGGCATGAAAGTAGGATTGGTTCTCAGAGACACTCTATCCTGGTGAAAGATAAGGAAAGGCTGCACTGCCATTAATGCCTGTAACTCGGATACCCTTCTTGCTGAAGTGATTGCTAGAAGGAAGGCAGTTTTCCAAGATAAGAACTGTAAGTCTGCTGATGCTGCTGGTTCAAAAGGGGGAAGTGTTAATTTTTCCAGCACAAAATTGAGATCCCATGCAGGCAGAGGTGGTTTCCTTGGAGGTTTTACATTTTTGATCCCTCTTAGAAATTGTCTGAGGAGAGGGTGAGAGAAGATAGGAGGATCCATGTTGTACTCTGCTGAAATCGCTGACGCATGAATCTTGATGGAAGAATAGGACAGGCCATTGTGGAACAGTTCTGCTAAATATTCTAGGATGTGTGCTAGGTTTGCCAGTGTGATATTTGTTCCCTTTGATGCACTCCAAACGAGGAATCTCTTCCATTTGGCTGAGTATGTTTTCCTTGTGGAGGGTCTGCGAGCCTCCAGGATAATGTCCTTGACCCTCTGAGATAAAACAGGTTGGTTTTGTTTTATGCAATTTTCCAGGCAGTTAGCTGCAGCGTTTTCAAGTTTGGATGCAGGGTCTTGTAGTTGTTCTGCGTTAGAAGTAAAGGCCATAGAGGTAGAGGCCATGAGTCTGTCCGAGACATGCTTCTCAGTAGCGGGTACCAATGCTGCCTTGGCCAGTCTGGAGCTATCAGAATTACCTTTGGCTGTTCCTCCCTGATCTTCAGTAGAACTTTGTACATCAATGGGAGAGGTGGAAAGGCATAGACTGTCAGGGCCTTCCAGCTGAAAGAAAGGGAGTCCACCCTCCAGGCTTGTGGGTGGTATTCTCTTGAGCAGAATTTCTTCAGTTGGTGGTTGAGTGGGGAGGCGAACAGGTCTATCTCTGGCAGTCCCCATTTCTTTGTTATGAGTTTGAAGATGTCTGGATGCAGCATCCATTCGTGAGCATCCGTGGTAGTTCTGCTTAA
Organism: Protopterus annectens; assembly: GCF_019279795.1. NCBI lineage: Eukaryota > Metazoa > Chordata > Ceratodontiformes > Protopteridae > Protopterus > Protopterus annectens. The sequence continues at coordinate 855,666,932 of NC_056743.1, read as the reverse complement.
GCTGTCTGCTAGTGAATTCTCTTTTCCTGGTACGAATCTGGCCTGCAGTTGAATGTTGAGATTCAGGCCTAGGTTCCACAGGTCCATTGCCATCCGGCATAGAGGGTAGGAATGCGTGCCTCCCTGTTTGTTGATGTACCACATGACTGTGGTATTGTCCGTCCTTATCAGCAGGTGTCCTTGCTGGAGGAATTATTTGAATGCCTCGATTGCATGCTTCACTGCCAGCATCTCCTTTAGATTTATGTGTAGATTCAGCTGGTCTTGGGACCATAGGCCTTGGATACATTTGTCTTCCATGTGTGCCCCCCAGCCTAGGTCTGAGGCGTCCGTGGTGATGGTCTGCCTTGGTTGTGGTTTGTGGAAAGGCAACCCTCTGTTGGTCTGGCAGGCCTGAGCCCACCACAGGAATTCTATTTTCAGGCATGGAATGATTGGTATCATGGTTTCTAGACTGTGTCTGTGTTGAGACCATACATTCCTTAGGTACCATTGTAATTTTCTCATATGCAGCCTGGCATGTGGGATCAAGATTATGCAGGATGCCATGTAACCCAGGGCCTGCAGGACTTTCCTTGCAGTAAGCTGAGTTTGTCTTGTCAATGCCATGAAGTAGACTGGTAGTTGCTTTTGTTTTTCTTCTGTGAGAAAAGCCATCTGAGTTATTGTGTCCAGTTCTGCACCCAAAAATGTTATCCTTTGGGATGGCACTAGTCTTGACTTCTGTATGTTGACTGTGTATCCCAAGGCTTGCAGCAGTTGTATGACATAGGCCAAATCCTTTATTATTTTTGTCTTGTTGTCCGCTTGTATTAGGCAGTCGTCCAGGTATGGGTAGATTTGAATTCCCTGAAGCCTGCAATGTGCAATTACTGATGCCAGGCATTTCGTGAATACTCTGGGCGCAGTAGATAAGCCAAAGGGCAATGCTGAGAATTGATAATGCTCTGATCCTGCAAGAAATCTGAGGTGTCTTCTGCAATCTGGTCATATAGGGATGTGCAGGTATGCCTCCTTGAGATCTAGAGTCCCCAGCCAAGACTCCTTGCCCAACATGGGAAGAAGTTGCTGTAGGGTCAGCATGTTGAATTTTGGTACAATGAGATATGTGTTCATTGCGGACAAGTCGAGAATAGGCCTCCATTGAGTTTCTTTTCTTGGTACAAGGAATAGTCTGGAGTAAAATCCTTGGCCTTGTTCCATAGGTGGTACCTTTTCTATTGCTCTCATCCTTAGTAAGTTGATGATTTGTTTTAGAGACTCTGACTTCTGGCTTGGTGGAAGGTTTGGCATTCCTCTCTTTTTTGGTAAAGTGTGGAAGTGAAACCTGTAGCCTTTGTCTATTGTTTGCAAAGTCCATTTGTCTCCTGTAATGCAATGCCAGTTTTTTGAAAATAAAGCTAGCTTTCCGCCCAAGGGTGCTTCCAGTTGTTCCCTGGTAGGCGGAATCAGAGCCAAGTCATTGTATCTGTCCCGTGGAAGTGGTTGCAGTCGCAGCTGTGGCGGTACTCCTCTGGTTGGCAGGTTGCCACTGACGACCCCTGTAGGCACCCCTTGTTTGACCTCTGCCTCTTGGGCGTCTATTTCTGCCTCTCTGTGCTCTGGAGGTGTCTGGAAAGGACCAATTCTTTGAAGGCCAATTTCTGCTTAACCGCGGAGGTTGGACCTGCAGAAAATCCTTGACTGTTTGCACAGATTTTGCTTTTTCTTCCACTTTCTTTAGAACCTCCTGTGCAGGGGAGCCAAATAAACTTTGTTTCTCCATAGGGGTATCTAGGAGTTTAGACTTAACATGGTCTGGCAAGGATTGCTCTTTTAGCCAGGCATGCCTTCGAATCACTGCTCCAGTCATAGCTGATCTAAATGAAGCCTCCAGTGCATCATAGCCACATTTTAAGAAATGATTACTGACCTGCTGAGAATTGTGTACCAAATCCTGAAGGGACTTATGGTCTAAAGGTTCTGGAGAGGAAAGCTTTTTATTCAGCTGATCTAACAAAAATTCCTGGTACTGTATCATGTGAAATTGACAGTTTAAAGCCCTGGCGGAAAGAGTAGCAGATGTATAAACCTTTTTACCCCATCTCTCTAATGCTCTTGATTCTCTTTCAGAGGGTAGAGGGTTTTTGGCAGAGGCAGCTGCAACACCCTTAGGGCCCTGAGAAATGGTTTCTGGGTCTGCAGCATGAGCCTTATACAAGTGGTAGTGAGAGTCCGGGACCCTGTAGTATCTGTCAGGTTTGGCAGGGGCCGGGGAAAGAGAATCAGGGGCAGTACTGGCATCATTGTATGCATCATCAACAACTGATAGTACAGGTGGTATGGCTAAAGGCCTATGCTGTGGCAAGTGTAAAAAAGTCCTTAGCCTTTTCCTAGAATCAGAAAAATCCTGACCCTGCCATTGGAAGTGTTCCCTCATTGAGTGTAGAGTTTCCCCAAATGAAAATTCTTCTGGGGGGGGAGGCAGAAGGAATGGAGTCTTCTGCATCCGAATCCTCATAAGGTGAGTATGGTCCTTCCTGATGGTCTGATAAATCTGATCCATCCGAGGAAAAGTCAAAGGAGAGAGGTTCAGGGGGTTCAGTCCTAGGCCTTTTTTCAGGAGGGGGTTGTGAGGCCCTGTCTGGGTGAGGTTGGGATCCCCTGATCAGAGAAATAAGGTCCTCAGCAAGGCTGAGAATCTGAGAACTTGAGGAAGGTCTGTGAGAGGGAGCTTTTGTAGGTAAGGTCTTGGAACGTTTAGCTGCTTTAGCCCTGGAGAAGGCTTTAATAGACATAGATGCAGGGGGTCTAGCTGCCCCACGTGCAGAAGTAGAGATGTCCAACGGAATGGTGTCGGACAATTCTTGTGTGCCTGCTTCTTCAGTAGGAATTTCTGTAGCCGACTCAGCTGGGGCCTCTGTGGCCTCGGTTGTCGGAGGCATGCTTTCGGCCGAAGGAAGAACCGAGGACTCGGTTTCAGCCAAAACCGAGACACTCGCGGTAGGCCTAACCGTGGTTTCAGCCGAAACCGCGGGCCGCGAGTGTCGGTCCTTTTCCTTGCGTTTTTTGACTAAATGTGTAGTCGGAGTCTCCGACGGCATTTTATATGCAAAAGCGGGACCAAAAAACTCTTCTGCAAACTCCGACCGACGTCTTTGTCCGTCGGTTGAAGGAAGCACAGGCTAAACAAGCTGATATGTCATGGTGTGGGCCTAAGCAAGGAAGGCAGTAAGAGTGGAAATCCTTATGAGGTATTTGTTTCCCACAAGTTAAACAATTATTTACTTTGTCTGACATCGGCTGAGGCAAGAAAGAGTCCCCAACGGGGTACTTAGCTTTTTTAGAAGTCTTCGGTAGCTGAAATTTCTGGATCTGACCGACCGGCACTTGTGAACAGCTTCTGCTTCGGGCACCGCGCGGCAAGAAAGACTGGGGAAAATGGCGTTGGCTGATGCCTTTATACCCCAGGAGCTATGACGTCGGGTGAAGTGCGACATCAGCCGAGGCCAGACCCAGACTTTGGAATTCGGCCGACCGAAGGGCTGCCTGAGGCAGGACAACCCATTTGTTATGACTGCAGATGCATCCTTGAAGGACATCTATTATTCTCGGGGATGTTAATATCGACTGGAATACTTGCTCTTCAGACTTTCCCTCCACCCATATAAATTTGCATGACTTCTCCCAGATGATATCTTCCCCAACCAGAATCAATACGCCTAACAAAAATGAAAGTATTCTAGACTGGATATTAATAAACAACCTACCCCAGATATATAAAACAGGCACCCTACCTGAGGACTTTAGTGATCACTTCCTGACCTATATACTCAGGAAAAGAAATGACATCCCTCAACAATCTTCCTTTAAAACCATTAGAAGTTGTAAGAACTTTATTCAAACTAAATTTCAGAAAGAATGAACTTAACACATGTGACTGGTCCAACCTATGGCTACTTCCACTAGATGACGCGGTGTCATACTTTAACTCTACATTTCTTGCTATCCTGGATAACCATGCTCCCCCACGCACTATCAGAACCAATAATAAAGTAGCACCATGGCTGTCCAATGATACAAGGCAAAAAAATATTAGCAGAAACAAAGCATGGACCTCCTGGAGAACCACTGTCCCCAAAAGACCACCTTATATATAAACAGCTGAGAAATGATGCAAAGAAGTCTATTATGCTAGACAAAAGTAATTACTACTGTAATCTGAAACAAAATACCAAAATCAACCACAAAAATTCTGGTCAGGCATAAACAAACTTCTCCACCCAGGCCAATCAACTACCCCTACCCCCTTAACTACCCTCCAACAACCTCCTAAAATTGTTGCAAACACCTTTAACACTTTCTTTACAGAAACTGTGCAGTCCTTAGCCAGTAAGCTATCTCCGTATACCCCAAGTACCACCAACCCCACACCTGATAATAAGATCCCCTTTAAGCTTGATCCAGTACCAACATCTTTTATTAAGTCCATACTTAAAAAATTGAAACCCACCACCCTTTCAGCAGACCTACTACCTGCAGAATATCGCCAAAAAGGCGCTAATGAAATAGCATCCCCCATATCAATTTTAATCAATAGAACTATCCACGAAGCCTATATCCCCCACATCTGGAAAATCTCCCGCATTGTTCCTCTTCATAAAGGGGGAGATTCCACTGAACTTTCAAGTTATAGGCCTATAGCCATTCTGTCTCCCTTGGCTAAAATAATGGAAAAATGTATCCACAAGCAATTTCTTGCCTATCTGAATCAAAACACTCTCCTAGCCCCCTCCCAGCACGGATTTAGACCTTGTCATAGTACAACCTCAGCCCTTCTCTCCTTTTCCCATACAATAAATCAAAACCGTAATGACAACAAGCTCTCCTCAGCCCTCTTCCTTGACCTATGCAAGGCATTTGATATGGTAAATCACCAGCTACTCTTAAACACATTAAAATCACTCTCCATAGATAACCTAGCATTACCTGGTTTCATTCTTATCTAAGTGACAGACAGCAAGCTGTACTGTGGAAGAATAACCTATCGTCCCTTTTACCAGTCACCCTTGGAGTCCCACAGGGAGCTATATTAGGTCCCCTCCTATTCTCCATATTCATTAATGACCTGTACAAAGTCATCCGTGATGCAACTTGTATTCAGTATGCAGATGACTCAACCCTAATCTGCTCTGCCACCTCCCCCACAGATTTACAATCCTTGTCCCAAATCACTTTCAACAAAGTAGAGAACTGGCTCACTGGTCGCCAACTACTATTAAACCAAAATAAAACCAAACTATTACTCTTCTCCCCCACTCGCAAGGTCTCCTCACCACCTCTCACCATAATATCTAACAATGGTACCATCATTTCCCCAGAACCTAGTACTAAACTACTGGGAGTGATCATCGACAACAACCTCAAGTTTGATGCTCACATAGACAAAACTATTAAAACAGTTAATAAAAAATGAGGCTCTTTATACAGGATTAAACCATTCCTAACCCCATCTGCTAGAACTGTTATTGCCCGTTCACATCTGCTATCAACCCTTCTTTATGGCTCTCCCATCTTTGTAAACCTAAGCAAATCAAACCTCAATAAATTAACTAGGTGCTACAATAACATTGCCAGATTTGCCACAGGATCAGCTTATAGAACCCATCACTGCCTTGGCCTTCAGTCGTTAGACTGGCTTGAACTACCCTATCAACTGCAATATAACCAACTAATAGTTGTTCACAAAATCCTCTAGCAACCAGACAGTACACCCATGCTGAAAAATATTATTACCCCCTACAGTAACCTAAAATCCCTTCACCGTTCCAAAAAATTGCTAGTGCAAACTGTTAAAACCAACAATTCAGCTGGTGAATCACTATTCTCCAACTCTGCTGGTAAAAACTGGAACCTACTTCCTGCTGAACTCACCACTGACCCCTCCTTATCCCAATTCAAAAACTCCCTTAGGAAATACATAAAAATGCAGTGGCTTTGTCCCTGTACAAACCCTGACTAACCCTCACTCAAACATAATTAATTCATAAATGAGAACCTCATTAAAGGAATAAAACTCTGACTTTTCTAACTGTTTAAAATTCTGTGTATCACCCACCTACTGGAAAGATTTAAAGTTAACATTACATCATGTATGATAACCACCTTTAATATATGTGTTTTCCTTTTTCAGATGAAATCTTTAACTATTTCTTTCTCAGCTACTTGCTTCCAACCATTGCTGTGTGTATGTGCGAAAAACATGTACCTGTGTGTACATATCGATAAACAAATCTCAGTTTTGTGATAACTCGCTGTAATAATTTCACTGTATTTACACTTGTTTTTGTACATTTGGAGCTTTTCTCCCTGGGCCTCCGCTGAAAATGGGCCTGTATCCAGTCAGACTTTCCTGGTTAAAAAATGTAAAATAAATAAAATACACACACACACACACACACACACATATATATATATATATATATATATACATATATGTGTGTGTGTGTGTATAAAATAGTCCTATGTTGAATTACAGTTTTATCTAAAGTAACTGATATAGTAAAAGTGGTTGAAAGTCAGTTTAATTAAATGACATGTTGGTTGAAATCCCATTGAACAGAATGTGGGACAGCTATATGTAATATAATATACTGTATAATACAGAAGCAGGAAGCAGGAATATCTACAAGTGTATGAAGAAGTCTTAGCAGGTGCTTGTGATCACCTATAATAATCACAGCCAGTGTGGTTTATGTATGGGCACTGGCAGTGATTTACCATGTATGGTATTTTACATTTGTACATAGTTTTATTGTGAAGTTAATATAATTAAGGGCGTGTGGGGTGCAGAGATGCAGCGGGGATGTCCCCCGTGCTATTGTGAAGTTAATATATTTAAGTAAGGGAGTGTGGGGTGCAGGGATGCAGGGGGGATGCCCCCCTGGCAAAAAACTCTGTTTGAAAAGCTTTCCCTTGATGCCCTTCACGAGCTCATGTTTCATTATTTTGAAATAAATTAAGTTGTATGTTCAAAGAAATTGACTTTCAACCATTTGAGTGGGTGAGTTGTCTTTAGATGAAATTGTTATTGAACCAACTGCCATTTAATTTTATTATATATATATATATATATATATATATATATATATATATATATATATATGTACATGTCTAGGACTGGTTAAATCTTAGACCTGATTGATAAGTAATGCTGAACTCTAAGCTTGTTTCCTGCCCTTTCTTATCTCAGGTGGCATCGTGTGGCTATAAGCGTACAGAAGAAGACTGTGACAATAATCATGGACTGTAAGAAAAAGGTTTCCAAGCCTCTGCTACGTAGTCCAAAACCTGTAGTCGACACCAAGGGCATTGTGGTGTTTGGAACCAGAATTCTGGATGAAGAGGTCTTTAAGGTAGGCATTGATAGTGTGTGACTGGGAAAATAAACCTTTTGACTATGACACGCAAATCTAGCAATCTAGCTGAGCACAAAGACATTACTATGAGTTTCTTGTACCTGTGGTAATAAAGCACATGAATTGCATTTGAAGAACAACTTATTGTCTCATTGGTTTAAATCATTATTTTTTTATTTGACAACCCGGAGTAGCAGTGTAGCAAACCATTGTAGAGAGCTCTTTTGTCATGGCTTGGGCGACTTACAGGACAGTGCCTGAACCTCTGCTCTGCCATGTGTCTTTGCGTCACTTGTTTCATACTGAAGACCATGCATAAACCCCTTTTCTGTCATGTTTCTTTATCACCTGTTTCATAATGAGGACAGTGCATGAACCCCTGTTCCTGTTGTGTGCCTTTGTGTCACCTGTTTCATACTGAGAACAATGCATGAATCCCTGCTCTGTCATGTGCCTTTGTCACTTGTTTCATACTGAGGACTGTGTCTGAACCCCTTCTCTGTCATGTGCATTTGTGTCACTTGTTTCGTACTGAGGACAGTGCATGAATCCGTGCTGTGTCATGTGCCTTTGTCACTTGTTTCATACTGAGGACAGTGTATGAACCCCTGCTCTGTCATGTGCCTTTGTCACTTGTTTCATACTGAGGACAGTGCATGAACCCCTACTCTGTTGTGTGCCTTTGTATCACCTGTTTCATACTGAAGACAGAGTATGAAGCCCTGCTCTGTCGTGCCTTTGTCTCTTATTTCATATTGAGGACAGTGATGAAGCCCTGCTCTGTCGTGCCTTTGTCCCTTGTTTCATACTGAGGACAGTGTATGAAGCCCTGCTCTGTCGTGCCTTTGTCTCTTATTTCATACTGAGGACAGTGTATGAAGCCCTGCTCTGTCGTGCCTTTGTCCCTTATTTCATACTGATGACAGTACATGAAGCCCTGCTCTGTCGTGCCTTTGTCCCTTATTTCATACTGAGGACAGTGTATGAAGCCCTGCTCTGTCGTGCCTTTGTCCCTTATTTCATACTGAGGACAGTACATGAAGCCCTGCTCTGTCGTGCCTTTGTCCCTTATTTCATACTGAGGACAGTGCATGAAGCCCTGCTCTGTCGTGCCTTTGTCCCTTATTTCATATTGAGGACAGTGATGAAGCCCTGCTCTGTCGTGCCTTTGTCCCTTATTTCATACTGAGAACAATGCATGAATCCCTGCTCTGTCATGTGCCTTTGGCACTTGTTTCATACTGAGGACCGTGCCTGAACCCCTTCTCTGTCATGTGCGTTTGTGTCACTTGTTCCGTACTGAGGACCGTGCATGAAGCCCTGCTCTGTCATGCCTTTGTCCCTTATTTCATACTGAGGACAGTGTATGAAGCCCTGCTCTGTCGTGCCTTTGTCCCTTATTTCATACTGAGGACAGTGCATGAACCCCTGCTCTGTTGTGTGCCTTTGTGTCACCTGTTTCATACTGAGGACAGTGTATGAACCCCTGCTCTGTCATGTGCCTTTGTCACTTGTTTCATACTGAGGACAGTGCATGAAGCCCTGCTCTGTCGTGCCTTTGTCCCTTATTTTATACTGAGGACAGTGTATGAATTTCTCCCTTATTTCATAATGAGGACAGTGTATGAAGCCCTGCTGTGTCGTGCCTTTGTCACTTATTTCATACTGAGGACAGTGTATGAAGCCCTGCTGTGTCGTGCCTTTGTCACTTATTTCATACTGAGGACAGTGCATGAACCCCTATTCCTGTCATGTGCCTTTGTGTCCCTTATTTCATACTGAGGGCAGTACATGAAGCCCTATTCTGTTGTGTGCCTTTGTGTCCCTTATTTCATACCGAGGCAGTGCATGAAGCCCTGCTCTGTCGTGCCTTTGTCACTTATTTCATACTGAGGACAGTGCATGAACCCCTGCTCTGTCGTGCCTTTGTCACTTGTTTCATACTGAGGACAGTGCACGAAGCCCTGCTCTGTCATGCCTTTGTCACTCTCATACTGAGGGCAGTGCATGAACCCCTATTCCTGGTGTGTGCCTTTGTGTCCCTTATTTCATACTGAGGACAGTGCATGAACCCCTGCTCTGTCATGCCTTTGTCCGTTATTTCATACTGAGGGCAGTGCATGAACCCCTATTCCTGGCGTGTGCCTTTGTCACTCTCATACTCTCTCTGATCCTTTCTTTCACTCACTTTCTTGTTCTTTCCCTCATGTACCTCTAAACATTTGAAACTGTGCTGTACCACTGTTGCCATCTCATAATAGGCTTTAGAAAACTGCACTCCAGTTTGTAGGAGGGGAATCTAAACTGTTAATTCCTGCTGTCATTTTTCTCAGATGTTCTTCGTGTTTCACTGTTGCAGTCATAACTGCAGGGTGTTCCTGCCAGCAGGCAGCCCGAGGTCGGCCAGAATTCCAAAGTCTGGGTCCGGCGTCGGCTGTACCAGCAAGTACCCTGACGTCAGAACGCAGAGGTATAAAGCTGACAGCCGACGCCATCTTCCCATTCTTTCTTGCCGTGCGGTGGAAAGCAGCTCGCAAGTCGTTGGTTGGCGCATTCAGGAAAACGTGCTTTGATTGTCGTCTGTCCGAAGTTTTCTACTTCTCTTCTCAAGCTAAGTACCCGTTGAAACTTTTTCTTGCTCCTCCGATGTCAGAAAAAGTTAATAATTGTATATCGTGTGGAAAACAAATACCTCATAAAGATTTCCACTCTTACTGTCTACCTTGCTTAGGCCCTGACCACGACGTTTCTTGCTGTCGGCTCTGTGCCAGGTTTAATTCTCGCACTATCAAGCATAGGTGCGATTGGGCCTTGAATTATTTAGGTGAGCGATTCAATTATAGGATGTCATCGGATACTTTACCGACAACGGAATTCAAAAGCGCAAGGACAAGGATAGGCCTCCGAGGTCCAAACAAGATACTTTGCAGCGGAGCCAGCCGGGTTCGCGATGCGTCAGTGGCGCTTTTGCAGCCTGTCGTCCGCCGCCGAACCGATGGCGACACGGACTCCCATGGGGAGCCTTCTAGGCCTAGTATTTTATCTGCTGCAGGACCTTGGACGTCGCTCCTTCATATGGGTCGGAACCGCTGTGCAGGTACCGGCTTCTGAGGGGGTTTTCAGGCCTTCTCATATCACTATTTCTACAAAGACAAAGTCAAAGACTCCTGTTAAACCAAGGTTTCTTCTCAAGCTTCCTCGGATACAGCTCCCAAGTCCCAGAAGCAATTACTACGGATGGCTGAAGATTTACTGACAATGATTAGGGGTTCTCACCCTCCTCCAGAAAAAAGGCCTAGACAGGATATTGCTTATGATTCATCTGATCAGGCTTCTGTGTCTTCTGTCTCTTCCTCTGACCAGGATTATTCTTTTCCTCCTTATGAGGATTCTGATGCAGAGGACTCTATTCCTCTGCTTCTCCCCTGAAGATTTCTCTTTTGGGGAAACCTTACATGAGATGAGGAGCATTTTCATTGGGAAGGTCAGGATTATTCTGCTTCCAAGAAGAGACTTAGGGAATTTCTCCTTCTCCCTCAACACAGACCTTTGGCTATTCCTCCTGTACTTGATATTGTGGATGATGCTTTTTCTGAAGCTAACCTGAATCCTGATTCCTTGCTGCCTGCTCCTTCTAAGCCTGATAGATTTTACAGAGTCCCTGACTCCCATCAATTCTTATTTAAGAACCCTTCTGCTGATCCTAAAACCATTTCTCAGGGTTCTAGGGCTGCTAAGGCCGCTTCATCTAAAAATCCTATTCCCTCTGAAAAGGATTCTTGTGCCTTGGACAGGTAGGGCAAAAAGGTTTACACTTCTGCTACTCTTTCTATTAGAGCTTTAAATTGCCAGTTTCACATGTTCAAGTATCAGCAATTTCTTTTGTCTGTTTTAAAGCAAAGGCTCTCTACCTTTCCTGCATGTGCAGAGGACAAGGAGTTACAGGATGTATTGCATGCAACTGAACAAGTTAGCAAACATAGTTTACATTGTGGTTTTGATGCCTTGGAAGCTTCTTGCAGGGCCGCAGCCTCTGGTACTGTTATCAGGAGACATGCTTGGCTTCGTGAGCAGAATTTACCTGAGCAGGTTAAGGCTAAACTGTTAGATGCCCCTGTTCAGCATGTTTTATTTGGATCCAAGGCTGAGGAGGTTATTAAAAAGATGGAAGAAAAAGCAAAATCTATGCAGACCGTTAAAGATTTTTTACAAGTTCAGCCTCCTAGATTTTCTAGAAATTGGCCCTCAAAATTGGTCCTTTCCACGTCTGATAGGCCTCAAAGGGGAAGATATAGACGGCTCAGAGGTCGGGCGCAGGCTCAGGCCTCTTACAGGTCAAGACAATGGACTGCTTCTTCACCTAGAAGGGGAGAAGACGGACCTCAATCACAAAAAAGCAGACCCAATGACTCTCTCCGTTGGGCTACAGGTCCTCCTTGCCTGGAAGCCCCTCTCGGAGGAAAACTTTCTCTTTTCTACCAAAATTGGACTCATATTACCCAGGACAAATGGGTTTTAGACGTGATTTTAAGAGGCTACAAATTCCACTTTCATACTCTGCCAAGGTCTTCGGGTTGTCCGGATCTGCCAAAACATCAATGGTCAGAAGCCTTAAATCAAGTGGACGCTTTATTGGCCATGATAGCCATAGAAACTGTTCCACTTCCAGAGATGGGAAAAGGTTTTTACTCAAGACTATTTCTGGTCCCAAGGAAACAAAACTCATGGAGACCTATTCTGGACCTCTCAGTATTAAATACCTTTCTGGGGATTCCAAAATTCAAGATGCTTACTCTGCAACAACTTCTTCCCATGCTCTCCCAGGATGCTTGGATGGTAACACTGGACTTGAAGGAAGCCTATTTACACATTCCCATCAGACAGGAACGCAGAAAATACCTCAGATTCCAGGCAGGTTTGAGACACTTTCAATTCTCTGTACTGCCCTTTGGCTTATCTACTGTGCCCAGAGTCTTTACCAAGTGTCTGGCTCCAGTAGTAACATTACAGACTCCAAGGGATTCAAATTTACCCCTATCTGGACGACTGCCTTATTCAGGCGGACAGCAAGGATCTTTTACTTCAACATCTGCAGTTTGTTCAGCATCTTCTCCTACTTCTGGGATTTTCAGTGAACACAAAAAAGTCACATTTGATCCCCTCTCAACAAATGATCTTTTTGGGAGCTCTTCTAAACACAAGCCTACAAAGGGCCTTCCTTACTCCTGAAAAGCAAGTACAGCTGGCATCACTTTTCAAGACCTTGGCTACTTTGACTCAGCTCACTGCAAGGAAATTCCTGCAGACATTGGGCTACATGGCTTCTTGCATCCTGTTGATCCCAAATGCAAGGCTTCATATGAGAAAGCTTCAATGGTACCTAAAGAGTGTATGGTCTCAGCTTTACCACAGCCTGGAAACAATGATACCTCTGATTCCCTGCCTCCAAAAAGAGTTCCTCTGGTGGTCCAGGGCTTGTGCTTTAAACGAAGGGAATCCCTTCGTACCTCATCCTGTTCAGATCATAACCACAGACGCCTCGGATTATGCTTGGGGAGCTCATTACCTAAACAATTGCCAGCAGGGCTACTGGACCAAGAAGCATCTTCCCTGGCACATCAACTTGAAGGAAATGTTGGCAGTCCAAAATGCTCTTCTAGCCTTCCAGAATCTTTTGCAACCAGGCCATCTTCTGATTCGCACAGACAATACCACAGTCATGTGGTATATAAACAAGCAGGGGGGCTCTCACTCATACCCCCTTTGCAGACTAGCCATGAGTTTATGGGACACAGCTCTAAATCTGAATCTGCATCTTCAAGCTCAGTTCATTCCAGGAAAACAGAATCTCTTAGCAGACAGCCTAAGCAGAAATCTTTTGGATTCTCACAAATGGATGCTGGACCCCAACATATTCAGCAGGATTACGGCAGTTTGGGGTTGCCATCAGATAGATCTGTTTGCATCTCATCTCAATCATCAGCTGCCTCTCTTTTGCACCAGGTCCTTCCACAAAACAGCTTGGAAAGTGGATGCCCTGTCTTTCAGCTGGAGGAATCTTTCGGGTTATGCCTTCCCTCCTCTTCCTCTTCTGCCTCGGGTGTTACTGAAAATAAAACAGGACAAACCCAAGATTATCATTTTGACAGCTCCAAATTGGCCTCGGCAGTTTTGGTATCCAACTTTAAGACACCTGTTCTTGGAACCTCCATGGATTCTGCCTCTGTTTCCTTCTCGCCGACAGGTTGTACTCCAAATCGATCTTTCCTGAGAGGCCTCAAAGGGATTTTGATTTCATTCTGCTTTCCAATACCTTGTTTCTTTTTAGCTAGGGTGGTAGGTTTAGAATTTGAAAGCTCATTGCCTAAAAAAGGCACTATGGGGGTGGCAAGAGCCTTTGCCAATATCCGAATCCCAGGGTGACAGGTGCGTCAGCCGCCCTGCGGAAGCAGCTGCGTGGCTTGTCCAGCATGTCATCCCAGGCAGATTAGACATTGATCCCCTTGAAATGACACCAGAGTTTAAGCCAATTGTTAAAGCTGATCATCTTATCTCTGTATTGTGGCATCATTCTTGGGTGAAGGTAGGATACTGCTCAAGCCTAGTCAGGTCATACCTGCCCTGGGCTAAGCATAATCAGAGAGCCCTCAATGTCTCTTTCATGTAGTCCAAGGAGGTATCGCCTCAGGTCGCTTACACCAGCGGGACAATGACTGAGTCATATTTGCACCTGCTGTTGAGAGACCTGAGTGCTTTGGCGTTATGTGTATGGATTCTAGCGCCTCCGGACAGGCAGCTTTGGCTACTGTCGACCTTCTCCTTACTCAGTCTGGTGAGCGGACGCCAGTGTCTGACTATGGAGTCACCAATGACTCAGTGTGTCTGGCATTGTGTTTGGCCTTAAGGGCTGTGACTGTTTGACACTCTGACTGTGAGGTCTATGTGTTGCAGGTGTTGTGTCTCTGAGGTGGTGGTTGTTTGGGTGTCTGCTTTGGTGGCCTCTGCTGTTTTGGTGCAGATTTTTGATCAGAGCCGAGTATGTCTTCTTGTGTGTTTATGTGTATGATTTGAGGTTGTGATGGTACTATGTGAGACTGGGTCTATAGTGTGTGTGTGGTAACCTTCTCCTCCTGACTGGTCTTGCCAGTCCTATGTTGAGAGAGCTCAGCCTCCAGTTTGGTCAGAGATAGTTGCATCTCTCGTGATGTATTTGTGTTTTGTGGGAGGAGGAGAGGGTTGTTCAGTGTACATGAGGCAATTGTAACATTGCCTCAACATTCTCAGGTTCACCAGCTGAACAGGAGGACACTATAGCAACTGATCCCTCGAGCATGCTAGAAGGACTAGACAAAAAACTTTAAAAGAGATTCTGGGGACGTGAGTGACCTAGAGAAATGGGGGTTTGCCTTTTGGGGTGCTATCTATAAGAGTGCCGATCAAGGTAATAAGTACTGTAGGAGCAAGTGCTAGGTTTAACAGATAGAGAAAAGTCTACTTGGAGTCAAGTAGAGATGATCTTTTAGGTATTAGAAAGTGCTAGTAACAGGGATGCTTAAAGGTAAGATTGAAAAGAATGCACTCTGCAGTGTGCACTAGAGAAGTTAGATATGAAAGTAGGTAACTTGAGTTTTACCTGTTTAAAAAGTTAAGGTTTAGTGGAGTTACTATTTTAAAACAGCAAGATGGACTGAAAGGGGTGGTTACTTTTGTATTTTGGTACTATGAAATACTGTAGGATGGCCAAATTTAAATAATTAAAGGTGGGATTTCTAAAGTGATGGTTTTGTGATTACCTACATAAGCCAGTGAAAGTAGAGAGAAATGAGATATATGGTCAGATTAACATAAGAGGCGGGCAACTAGAAAGACAGTGGTATTCTGCCTGACTCAGAACAGAGAGAGCTTTGTCCCTTATTTTATACTGAGGACAGTGTATGAAGCCCTGCTCTGTCGTGCCTTTCTTCCTTATTTCATAATGAGGACAGTGCATGAACCCCTGCTCTGTCGTGCCTTTGTCACTTGTTTCATACTGAGGACAGTGCATGAACCCCTGCTCTGTCGTGCCTTTGTCACTTGTTTCATTCTGAGGACAGTGCATGAAGCCCTGCTCTGTCATGCCTTTGTCACTCTCATACTGAGGGCAGTGCATGAACCCCTATTCCTGGTGTGTGCCTTTGTGTCCCTTATTTCATACTGAGGACAGTGCATGAACCCCTGCTCTGTCGTGCCTTTGTCCATTATTTCATACTGAGGGCAGTGCATGAACCCCTATTCCTGGCGTGTACCTTTCTCCCTTATTTCATACTGAGGGCAGTGCATGAACCCCTGCTCTGTCATGCCTTTCTCCCTTATTTCTGCATTCTGAGGGCAGGGTACTTGCTGGTACAGCCGACGCCGGACCCAGACTTTGGAATTCTGGCCGACCTCGGGCTGCCTGCCGGCAGGAACACCCTACAGTTATGACTGCAACAGTGAAGACACTCGAACATCTACATTTATGGTAGGTGTACACAACTGTACTCCAGTTTGTAGGAGGGGAATCTAAACTGTTAATTCCTGCTGTCATTTTTCTCAGTTTTTCATGGTCCCATTTTAGTTTAATTTTATCATTGTTTTTCTCATTCTGTTTGTTAATGGTCCCATGTTGATGAGTAATCATTTGGTGGGGATATGGAATATCAGGGCTATAGCACTTAAAACATT